>NW_027196213.1:27500-30000 GCF_038502225.1 Cherax quadricarinatus | reverse complement strand
CTGTTAACTCTCAGAATTCGGAGAGAACGTGAACACACACAAAAAAATTCTTGAATACTGATAAGTTGATACTGTAATTATTCATCTATACAGGTTATTTACATTTAACCCCAACTCTGCTAGGGTAAGATTGACATATGCAGAATGAGTGTCATCTCTGGGAGGATCAAACTCTGTTGCATTGGCTAACTCATGCTGTATTTGAGGCAAATCTGAATTGGAAGTTACAAATGATACTTGAGGATTTCTCAATACCTGTCGTGTACGTAGGGAATAACGACATTCAGGTTGATCGTCTGACTGAGTATCAGAGGAAGAGAGTACAGGATCAGGAAGATTGTCAGAGTCTGTCACATTAGTCTGGGTTGGAACATCATTATCATCACATACTAACTTCATATGATCTAAATGCGATTCTTTATACTGACCAGTACTAATCTCTCTAACCTTATACTTATTACCAGTGATATGTTCAACTACTCGATAAGGACCAACAAACTTTTGATCAAGCTTTGGCATTGCAGACGTTTTGTTAAAATTAGTCAGCATAACTCTCGAACCTACTTTGATTTTGGATGGCTTTGCTCGAGTGTTTGCGACTCTTGTAAATTCTGCTGTTGATTTATGAAGTGTTTCACGGATTCTTCTAAAAACACTTTGAGCTAAGCTGGTACGAGTTGCTATGAAATCATCAGGGTTGTAATTTGGTTTCGGATTAGAATATAACAATTCATAAGGCAAACGTTTATCTACACCGTACAATGCATAATGTGTAGTGTCACCTATAGAAACATTTTAAGCAGAATTTATAGCACACTGCACATCAGGTATAACTTCATCCCAAGTTTCACTGTTGGGATTGATAGTGGCTCTCAAGACATCAAGTACTTTCTTATTGGTTCGTTCCACTAACCCATTGGTGGCAGGATGATGAGGAACAATGGTGGATTTAGAGATCTTGTACAAGGTACACAAATTTTCAAGAATCTCATTACAGAATTCACCTCCATTATCTGTTACTAGGGACTTAGGGGTGGTATGCCTGCAGATAATGCGTTCTTTAAACGCTTTAGCTACTTTCTCGGCAGTCTTATCTGCAATAGGAACTAACTCACAATATCTGGTGAAATGGTATACCATAACACACAGATGTTTGTTGCCTTGGAGGGAACATTGGAAATTAGTTAACAAATCTAGCGCAACTCTTTCCCACGGTTCGCTAGTAGTTGGATACACTTGGATTGGATTAGGGCCATTAGCATTACCTTTATGTTGCATGCAGACACTACATTTCTTAACATACTCAGATATATCAGTTACCATACGAGGCCAAAAGTATTTCAATCTGGCTTGTTTTACTGAACGATCCATACCAGGGTGTGCAACACCTGGTACATCGTGAACTAGCTGTAAGGCTACATTCACTAGTGACTGTGGAATTACTAACTGGTATACTCTTCTGCTAGGAGTACCCAACTCGGCTGTTCGATACAGTAATTCTTGGTTCATGACAAAGTCACTGATGGGTACTGGTGGCTTCACAGTCAGAATAAGATCTTCCTGGAGCAGGAATCGAATCACACCAGACCACATGGGATCTGTTCTTTCTTACTGGAGGAATGAACAAACTTGGAGTGGATGACTCCCCCCGGTTGAAAAAAATTAACGCTATAACACGCAATATGAGCAAGGGAGAACGAATCTACTATCTCAAACTGCAAGCACAGGAGAAAAGAAATGAACACGGTGAACAATGCTGATATTCATCTGAGTCGCACACAGTGACACGAGGTATCAGCTATAAACTTCACTTACAAACGTTAACAACGTGGAAGTTACTCGAGAAATAACTTCTTACAATGCACTGATTACTGTCAACTAGGATGGGATCACAATCTGAAACACAAGGGACAACAACAACACTCAAGTGAGCACACTAGCCACAGAAACGTCTTTCTGCACGGCTTGTGGCATCAGCAAGAGATGGCATAACTCGTTGCAAGTAAAGTTCTTCTCAAAGCGTCCCCTGGGAAGGAACGAATACTTGAACAAGTCGCCATCGCAAGGATAGTAGTCTCAGCACTATCCTGCGTGCATGATATTGTGGCTGGAGTCCAGACAGGAGTGACAGTATACTAGTGCCTGACCGCTCGGCTACGTTAATAATTAATTCACGGATCTATAGGAACTTAATCGGAACTTCACATTTCGCAGCACTTTAACAAATCTCAGATACAAGCTGTGAGAACAAACACATTGCTCAAGGGCTAGGTATTGTCTTTCAGTCAGTAAGGGAATGTTGGTACTGTGGACTGATTCATATTGACTTTGACTGGCATGATACACTAAGTGAACATTCAAAAGTGACTGGGACATGATCTCAGTGAACTTACTCAAGGACATAAGGCAAAAAAAAAAAAAATAGAGAAATGACACAGTAAGCTTAAGTGGAAGAAAATGCTTAACAATTCTGCATAAGTAATAAAAAAATGTCTAAGAC
>NW_027196213.1:5000-20000 GCF_038502225.1 Cherax quadricarinatus | reverse complement strand
AGGTCCGATAGCTAGGATAGCTAGGATAGGGGTTGGTTGCGATAAGGGACTCTGCACTTCTAGGGGGTTAGGAATGGGGCTCGTACATGGGGAGGATGGAGGTACTGTGGTTTGTTTTGAGCTATTGTGTTTCAATGTGGAGTGAAGTTGGGGCTCGAAGGATCACTTGTTTCTGAGCTTGGTGTTCTACTTGAAGTAGAGCTTCCATATGTTGGGGCTGAGCATTGTGTCTTTCTGGATATGCAGCATCTGCAGCAGCCATTTCCTTTGCTAGTTCTCCTTTCTGTCTTCGACTGTTTTTTAATCTCTATGTCACTTGTTCCCTCTCCTGTAACGTTATGTCCCGGTTGCCAAAAATTCAAAGGTTATTTCTGCATAAGTTTCTAATCTACTTAAGTATTAGTGCTGAAGATTCAAATCTTTTGTATTCTCAAGAAATCACATGGACACTAAAAGTCATTTTTGTCAATAAAAAAAAATGCAAATTAGTACATACACAGTGCTGAAATGCTTCAAACATTCCAATATGAAACACTAACTTCGAAGCCAGACTGAAGAGTTCTTTTGTTACATCTAACAATATCCATAATATGCCAGAACTTTAAGTTTGAAGCGGCACAGAATTTGCATGATCAAGCTATCAGTGTTGAAAGGTGAAAGCAATTGAATGAGACTATAAAAATTATCACATAAAAATCAGTATTTTAATTTTTTCTCAGTAAAAAGGCAAATTGATAACCAGTGATGTTCTTAAATCTGATTGAGGACAAATGTCATTTTTTTTTAGTTATAGCCTGTTCATCTTCTGTTAGTAATCTGTAGAGTCCAAGACCTACTTCCCCTCTTTCCTATAGAAATGATATTTATGCTGTGATCATCAGTCGAATCTTTTAAGGGGTTGATGTTTTTGCGGTGAATACACGTCGTGAAAGATTCAGAAATTGCTGATGTAATCAGGCCTTGCTTAGAACCTTGCTTAGAACCATGCTTAGAGCCTTGCTGGAAAATGCAGTCTCCGAATCTGTAGTTTAAGGTTTAGATATTTAAGTACATTTGCGGGAGCAGGTTTGCAGCCTGTTCAGATCTACCTGCAAGCTTGCCTGATCCTCGCCAACTTGTATTCTCCTCATTAGTTTCACATCGTCTGCGAAATGGGACGCCTCTGACACATAAGAACATAAGAAAGGAGGATCACTGCAGAAGGCCTGTTGGCCCATACTAGGCAGGTCCTTCACAATCCCTCCCACTAACAAAACATTTGCCCAACCTAATTTTCAATGCTACCCAAGATAACTCTATCCACTCATTTGCAAGTCCCACCATAGAAGAGGTTCCAATTGTCAATGAATGTTACCGCATTTTCCTTACAGTATTTGTCCAGCCAGCAATTGACACCAATTGCCCTGGACAACCATTCATTTCCAACTCCTCTCCTTGGCAAAATACCACATATGACACCTGAAAGCTTACCTGATCCTCGTCCGCTTGTGTACTCCTCATTAGTTTCTCATCGTCTGGATGAGAGTGGACGAGTGGACGAGCGATAATTGTTCAATGGTGAACAAGATGCGAGAGGTTGTCTTGACAATGAGTGTAGGAGAGAAGGGGCGTTTGATGTTCATGAAGTGTGGAGGATGAACTTCGGGACGACCTTCCCTTGAAGGCAGACAACCGGGAAGGAATGTCTGATTCCGAATCTCTGTCTTAAAGAGAAGACCAAAATATTCTGTGCGTTAAATGCCAAAAATGCCACATGGGTCACACACGTTATCAAGACATTCTGCATTTTATGGCATTTTAATCATGGATGATAAAAAAATTTAAGAACACACCAAATTTTTCTTGCACGAGATTCGTGGTTTTCTGGAGAGAAATGGACAATAGAAATGTCTCCTGCATGTGATATACTTCACTTCCAGACTTGCATAGGCTAGGTATAGGCTAGGTGGACAAAGACTTCAAACCTCGCTCAAGGAGAAAGATCTTGGGGTGAGTATAACACCGAGCACGTCTCCGGAAGCACACATCAACCAGATAACTGCTGCAGCATATGGGCGCCTGGCAAACCTGAGAACAGCATTCCGATACCTGTCTTAGTAAGGAATAGTTCAAGACACTGTACACCGTGTACTTCAGGCCCATACTAGAGTATGCAGCACCTGTTTGGAACCAACACTTAATCAAACACTTCATGAAATTAGAGAAAGTGTAAGGGTTTGCGACAAGGTTAGTTCCAGAGCTAAGGGGAATGTTCTATGAAGAAAGGTTAAGAGAAATCGGCCTGGCGACACTGGAGGACAGGAGGGTTAGGGGAGACATGATAACGACATACAAAATACTGCATGGAATAGACAGGGTGGACAGAGACAGGATGTTCCAGAGAGGGGACACAGAAACAAGGGGTAACAATTGGAAGTTGAAGACCCAGATGAGTCAAAGGGATGTTAGGAAGTATTTCTTCAGCTCTGGTGGCCTGGTGGTTAACGCTCTCGCTTCACACGGCGAGGGCCTGGGTTCGATTCCCAGCCAGAGTAGAAACATTGGACGTGTTTCTTTCAACCTGTTGTCTATGTTCCCCATCAGTAAAATGGGTACCTGGGTGTTAGTCGACTGGTGTGGGTCGCATCCTGGGACACTGACCTAAGGAGACCTGGTCACAGACCGGGCCGCGGGGGCGTTGACCCCCGGAACTCTCTCCAGGTAATCCAGGTAATAGAGTAGTCAGGAAGTGGAATAGCCTAGCAAGTGAGGTAGTGGAGGCAGGAACCATACATAGCTTCAAGATAAGGTTTGATAAAGCTCATGGAGCAGGGAGAGAGAGGACCTAGTAGCACTCAGTGAAGAGGCGGAGCCAGGAGCTGAGTCTAGAACCCTGCAACCACAATTAGGTGAGTACAATTAGGCGAGTACTTGTTCACATGCTGGACATACCCAGGAGATCTATAACCTTGGGCAAAGGCAGTGGCCAGAAGACCTATAACTTCGGGCAAAGGCAGTGGCCAGGAGACCTATATCTTCGGGCAAAGGCAATGGCCAGGAGACCTATAACTTCGGGCAAAGGCAGTGGCCAGGAGACCTATAACTTCAGGCAAAGGCAGCGGCCAGGAGACCTATAACTTCGGGCAAAGGCAGTGGCCAGGAGGCCTATAATTTCGGGCAAAGGCAGTGACCAGAAGACCTACAACTTGGGGCAAAGGCAGTCGCCAGGAGACCTATAACTTCGGGCAAAGGCAGTGGCCAGGAGACCTATATCTTCGGGCAAAGGCAGTGGCCAGGAGACCTATATCTTCGAGCAAAGGCAATGGCCAGGAGACCTATAACTTCGGGTAAAGGCAGTGGCCAGTAGACCTATAACTTCGGGCAAAGGCAGTGGCCAGGAGACCTATAACTTCGGGCAAAGGCAGTGGCCAGGAGGCCTATAACTTCGGGCAAAGGCAGTGGCCAGGAGACCTATAACTTCGGGCAAAGGCAGTGGCCAGGAGACCTATAACTTCGAACAAAGGCAGTGGCCAGGAGACCTATAACTTCGGGAAAAGGTAGTGCCCAGTTCCAATTAGTAAATAAAAAGTAGAAAGTATCAGCTGGTAAATCACTTCTTACAAATGCTCTAAACCATCTGTAAGAGTGACCTCAGACACTCAGGGGATTTCATTAGCGGAATAGAAGACACGCATCAGAAACAAGAAACACTGTCTTTTTGACATATTATTCACTAAGATACTTGTTACACTTCCACTGAACCTTCTCCTTGACGAAATTCACTTTGGTTTCTTTCTTTTACAATCACAGATTCAAAAATACTTGCAGTACCTGGCCATTAGATTAGTCACCAGTAAAGGAATGATCGAAGTGTAAAAACAAAAAACAAAAGAAAATAGAGATGCAGTTGTTTTTCTACCCCTATATTCCAACAACCATTGTTTACAATATTTACAGTGTGTACAATGGAGCAGATATGTAAGAAGGTTCCATACTAACTATTCTAAGTGAGAGATAAGAATGATTTTGCTTACTGCCGTTTTTTTATAAGCTCATGCAAAGACTAATACATATAATCGTCCATCACAGGCTATAAGTATTACGTCAACTTGTTTAGAGTCTGCACTTAACTGGTTGACAGCCATTTATAGTACAGTTGTGGAGCTTCTACAATTACACAGTCATGACTAACGGCTTGGCAGATGAGAGTATGAGCAACATGTAGTTGAAAAATGTATAACAAATGCATTGTAAAGTACTCGGTGCATTCCACAGTCTCAGCCTTCTGATTCTTACCAAAGACTTTCTCAGTACAACTGAGCTAAGTATAATGTTAACTTTAATTATTTCTCTTTCATAATTGTATGTACACGAAATTATTTAGCATGGTCACTAGTGAACTCAGTCATGGCCAATCTGTCCATAGAGCACATGAAGGAGGAGTAAAATGGGTACAGAGCACATGAAGGAGTAAAATGGCCACATAGAGCACATGAAGGAGTAAAATGGCCACATAGAGCACATGAAGGAGTAAAATGGCCACATCCTCGGAGACGTAACATTGCTTGTATTCGTCCATGATTTTCTGGTCATTCCTCAAACTTCATTCAACATTACTACTTTTCTAAAAATCATTAACTCGGTTGACGGACAGATTCCTTTTTTAGACAGAACGATCTGCAAGAAAGAAGATGATCTTGCATATATTGCATTCTGCAAACCCACCACTTACTGTACAAACGTATTTCATCACTAATAAAAAAATGCACAATACCGTGACTGGAACGATACACAAATAACCCGCATATAAAAGAGAGAAGCTTACTACTACCACCACCACCTCTTCCTAACTATATATAGCCGTCCTGCTCCACTTCTGGTTAGTGTGACTTTGTAAATGGTCCAAGTCGGACCGAAACGTCGTCGCAAGCTTCTCTCTTTTATGTGCGGGTTATTTGTGTATTCCATCACGACATCTAATAAAGCATCGGACACTTATTGAGTTCTTCCTGAAGCTTTATCGCAATGATTCCTCGATGAAGATTGAGAATATACTGTTGAAAATCTTCCTTGACTTTGCTATCAACTATAATTCATTACCTACTGTACGAAGAGACCAGAAAAGATACTCCCCAATGCCAGACAAGACACCATACCGAGCAGATACGTAGATTTATTTATCAAAGAACAAAAGCAAAAACCTCTTACAATCCTTAACCAAAACATATGACTTTGAAGATAAATGGTTATTGAGACACCTGTGCAACAACTCCGTGTCTTTAATGGGTATGTTCACTAACAGTTCTATGAACCATTTAACTACAATTCCTTTCAGAAGCAGCAAGTTCTTGGGATTCTGATACAGGGAACCTCTAGGCATAATCTACTACCACCTCTGTATTTTTATATACCTGGAGTTTACCTAGAGAGGGTTTTGGGGGTCAACGACCCTGAGGCCCGGTCTGAGACCAGGCCTCATGGTGGATCAGGGTCTGATCAACCAGGCTGTTACTGCTGACCGCACGCAAGCTGACGTACGAACCACAGCCCGGCTGGTCAGGTACTGACTTTAGGTGCCTGTCCAGTTCTAGTTATTATTTCTGAACTGGATGGGTTCGTACGTCAGTACCTGCTGAGTTCCTGTTGCCTTCTACATCGTCTTCGTCAGTATTCCTGAAATACATCTCCATCTACGCCTCCAGTATCACATGTCCCAAAGTGGTTGGGCCACTTGCCTTGATTCCTCCTCTTCCCATCCTTTTCCAGTTATTTCCATCCTTCCTTATCCTTCTTCCTTCCCATCTTACGACAGCTCTCGTCGTCCTCGATTCGATTCGATTCGTGCCTGTCCAGTGCTTTCTTGAAGACAGCCAGGGGTCTATTGGTAATCCCTCTTATGTATGCTGGGAGGCAATTGAACAGTCTTGGGTACAGTCTTGGAGAGACAGCCTCCAAATGTTTCACCTCACCTGTCTACAGTATATAAACCCATTGTATGTGAATATGCTATACTTTGATAAAGATTGATGGAATGAATACATCGACTCAAGACCGAGTGACTGATTATCTTAAACTCATCTTCCACCGTTCATCTCTGTACCGGACTAAGGAAGCTACTTATTGGCGAAACTTTTCTACAACATAGATACCCAAGTGTTGCACAAGTGTCTCCTTCATTAGAAAGGTTACCACCATTGCCTAAAAAAAATTAAAGAGCAAGACACAACCTGCTGGCGTCTGCATGATACCTTATAAAGGCTGTATCAAGTTTCTCGTTGGTTAAACTTCATAGGATGTGATGATGTGGATCAAGCAAAGACAGAGATATTACCAGAGATATGTTACGAACTACACCCGGTAAGCACCTGTCTTTCATCAACGAGAAACTTGACACAGCCCTTACAGGGTATCACGTAGACGCCAGTAGTGGTGTGTCTGGCTGTTTGTTGTTTTTTTAGTCTATGGTGGCAACCTTTCTAATGATGGAGACACTTGTGCAACACGGGTTTTCTCAGTTCCTACCGTCGGAATTTTTCCTGTACCTCCCAGCATTTACCGCCAACATTCATTGAGTTCTGAGTTATCCCATCCCACTGCTATACAGTCTGGAATTCTCTCATTTTTTCATTGTTTCCACTTTTGAAATCTAGTTTATTCCATCACCAAAACTATTAATTTGTTAATGTTTATCCACACAATACATTAGAAATTAACTCCTTCAAGGTTATTATTATAATCAAAGAAAGTGCTAAACCGACAAGGATCATACAGCGCTGCGGGGTGGAAAATATTGCCGGGCTATAAACAACTAGGTGGAGAGGGGATCAGAGACTGAAAGGGACGCTAAGGGCTATGTCAGAGTTCGTATAATAAAGCAGTTGCTGGAAAAAAGTAAAAAAGCGACTGTAAGTCAAAAGCAAGACTGTCTGCAAGAAAGGAAGATAAGGTAAGAGTGGTAGGCAGTGGCGTTGTTGGAGGTAAATCCTGCAAGCTCGCTGGTAAACCAGGCAATCTACAAGAAAGTGAAGAACCGAAATAGGGACCCGACACCTCACAGAGAGGAACAGGGTATCGTTCCATGAGATACCCATGGGTAAGGCGAGTATGGCCAATGCGGAGACGGGAGAGCGCAGTCTCCCGAGTATGGCAACGGTGGCAAGAAGATAGCAACAAACCTGAAAGTGGTTTAATAGAGCGCAATTTGTTATGGTGCATGTCCGACCACCGCTGCTGTCCACGGCTTCGAAGACGGGCAGAGATGACTGGAAAATAATCCCTGAATCGGATACCTCTATAGGAAACCGGAAGATTAAGCACCGCTGACCGCACAGCAGCATCCGCTTGTTCATTGCCCTGCCCATCAACGTGTCCAGGGACCCAACAGAAAACGACGTCTTTGTTTTTGCTAGCCACATGGTGCAGCCATAGTTGAATAGGAAGGACTGATGGCTGAGAGAAATCATATTGTTTAACGGCTTGTAAAGCACTGAGGGAATCTGAAATGATCACAAACGTCGAAGGAGACATATATGTAATACGAAGAAACGCTGTGAGGACTGCATACAACTCGGCGGTAAAAATACTAGCTGAGTCTAACAAATGACCTCCGACAACATCGTCAGGGAATACTGCTGTGAACCCAATACAGTCAGAAGATTTAGAACCATCTGCATAAACAGCGAAGGCATGAGCATGCAACCGGAAGTGATCGAGAAAAAGAGAGCGAGAAGCAGTAGTAGGCAGGAAAGCTTTGGCGCATGGTAGTAAGGGAAAACAGGCACAAACCGTCGGAACTTCCCAAAGGGGAAAGGAAAAGGCAATGCAACTGGAGAAAACACTGGAGTGTGTGAAGAAGAGAAAACGGTCGGAATGGGCAGGGGCACTGAACAATGGGCTTCTACTAACGTCTGAGACCAACCTATATGTAGAAGAAACACGAAGGTCATGAGCGCGGACAAAGTAACGAAGACAACGAGCATCACGACGATCTGCTAAGGAAGGATCATTTGCCTCTACATAGAGGTTTTCAACAGGGGATGAACGAAAGGCACCAAGGCATAAAAGTAGACCGTGATGATGAAGGGGATCTAACTTAGAAAGAGTTGTAGAAGCCGCAGAATAGACTTGGTAGCCATAATCCAGCTTGGACAAGACTAGGATGGAATGCAAACAGGAGAGTTCGACGAGCTGCTCCCCATGAACAATGCGCAACAATTTTAAGGAGATTCAGCCGACCATTGCAAGCTGCCTTCAAAGAGAAAATGTGAGGTTTCCATGTCAACCGGCGATCGATATTCTGGATCGATATTATGAGCCGTGTAAATACAATGGAATATCTGGGAAAAGAGGTCGTCTAGTGAGGGTAATGAAATGAGTTTTCGTACTAGGAAATTTAAAGCCATGAGAAGTGGACCAATGGGAAACTCGGTCAATCGCATCCTGAAGGGAGGCTGCTACCAGGCAATAGTAGGCACCTGAGAAAGCTGTTGTGAAATCATCCACATAAAGTGATGACCAAATATGTAATGGGAGAACAGAAGGTAGGTCATTTATAGCTAAGAGAAAAAGGGTAGTGCTAAGGAGACAACCATGTGGGTCACCCTCGGCTGGAACAAACTCTGAGGAAAGCTAGGTGCCAACGCGGACACGAAAATGTCTTCAGATAAGAAAGTAGCAATGAAGGTTGGTAGATTATTGCGGAGGCCTAAGGAGTGGTCTTGGGCTAAAATGTTATACCTTCAAGTGATGTCATATGCCTTCTCAAGATCAAAAAGGACTGTTAGGACGGAGTGTTTGTTAGCAAAGCCATTTCGCACATACATATCTAAGTGGAGCAAGGGGTCCGAAGTAGAGTGGCCCTTGCGAAAAACCATATTGGTGAGGAGAAAGACTATTGAGTCTCCAAATACTATATCAAACATCTATTTACCAATCGTTCCATCACTTTACTGGCTACACTGGTCAGGGCAATGGGACGATAATGAGAGGTATCAAGCCCCGAGGTGCCTAGTTTGTGAAACGGTAGGACAAAGGCAGATTTTCATTGTTGAGAGAGAAGCCCTCGCATCCAAATAAGATTGAAAAGACGTAAAAGGACTACAAGGGCTGTAGAATGCAGATGTTGTAGCATACTGATATGAATATCATTAGGCCCAGCTTCCGATGACTGGCAGGCAGAAAGCGTGGATTCTAGCTCTAGGAGAGTGAAAGGTACATTATATGGCCCCATTCCATTAGAAGAGTAATCCTTGGACAATTGCTCCTTGGTAGACTTAGACGCAAGAAATGAGGGACAAAGGCGAAGCCCTTGGGGGACACAAACAAGATAGTTCCCGATTTCTGTGGCAACTTCAAGAGGTTCTGCAACAGTAACACCAGCAACCCGCAGAACAGGAGCTGAGTCCGGAGCGTACTTGCCACACAATTTCCATACCTTCTTCCAAACCGCACACATAAGGGAAGATGAGGTAATGGTAGACACAGACCGCATTTCAAACGCACTGCACGGACACATGCAAGAGACCACGAAGTCACGCATGTCTGAGAATACCTGCCTGAGGTTTGTGGAATGGAACGTAATTCTGCAATCAAAACTAAGGTCAAAAACTGGTGCACCAGTCCATCAATAGAGGACGAAAAAGGATCCTCACAAAAAGCGGTAAGATGAGACAACAAGTCCCCATTAGCTCGTCCAAATTGCTAATGAGGGCTACGAGGCAGTCGGGGATACATAGTAGAAGTAAGAAGAGTAGGAAAGTGATCACTGTCATGCAAATCCAGGAGAATGGACCAAGCGTAATCATGTTGAGAAATGGTTTACCAGCTAAGATATAGTTAAATATAGGGAATACTTAGCTGATAAAAGACAGCAAATCGTCTACACAGCCACCCCTGCAGACGAGGTCTTGAATTGTTGTCATGATCATCTCTCAACGGGCTGTAGTAGATCATATTATGTAAACAATAAATTACCCCTAGGGGGTGTTATGTCATCATATTTCATTCACTGATGGCTGACAAACTTACTTGTGTGGACTCAAAAGTCTGCACCTCACTGCCGACTATAGGTTGATTACAAACTCCTTGCGACTCAAGAACTGCACAGTCCCCCGTACTACAAGAAATCTATAATGCACCTTGCTCTTGTAGCGTGAGCTATGGTGTTCTTCACACCTTCAACAAGTATCGGTGACTTGATAGAAACTGAAGTGTCCTTGGATGTCCACGTCTTCCATAGTCTAGGAATACGCACACTGGTACACTATGTTCCACAAGATTTGTCTTTATTGTTCACAATCTTATCACTAACAAAGCTGATCACACTTCTCTGTGTTTATTGTGTTTTGTGAGACACTTGTTCACACTAATGCACCGATCAGTGTTCTTTTTTGGTTATCCTGGCGTCAGTGTGACTCTCAGTAGAGTCAAAAGTAATCTGAAGATGCCACAGCCTCCTACACCATCACTACCCCAAGCACATAAAGGAAAAGCTGGCCTAGTACTTTTTCTTCCTTGCCACTTCCTCCATGAAGCAAAGCAGAATGTTTGATTCTTGCTGTCTTAAGCATAGACACCAATGTACACTATCTTTACCATGGTAATAAAGTGGGAGCAGGATTTTCCTTAATTGTCCTGCTAAGGTAAGAGATGGACTGTCTTTTATTAAACTACACCTTGCAACACTGGACCGCAAGGAGCGTCGAGCCACGTCGCATACTGGTACTGCATCTGGGATCAATTACTCGCTGTAGCAGTAAACAAGATGCTTGCCCTTTCTGAGAGGGCTGGGCCCCTCAGGGCTGAAAGGGGCTGAAGGGGGCTGATACCCCCCTCCTGGAGAAAATTTCTCCACAATCAAGTGAGATTGATGATGAGATAGAAAAATCAATGCAAAAGAGAGACTGAATGCGAGAGTCAAAATGGGTAGGAGCACCCGTATTTAAAACATGAAGAGGACGAGAAATGAGAAGTCTCTCTAACTGATCACCACGAGAGTCACAGTGGGACCCTCCCCAAAGATGATACTGAGTGTTAAAACCACCTAACAACAAGATGGGCGGTGGCAAAGAAGAGATCAAGAACACAATATCCGAGATACTGGAATGCATGGAAACGTGAGAGATATAGAGAGCAAACTGTATACCATCTGTGCAAATAAATACGGGCTGCAGTATAATGCAGCAGAGAACGAACAAAACCTGTTGATATGGTATACCAACGCGCACAAGAAGTGCACTCTCGTTAAATGATTCATTAGGAAAGGGATCAGAAGAATGCAACAGCACAGCCCGAAACGGGATGAATAACAGCTGAACGAATTTTGGGCTCATGTAACTCAACACATGCAGGGAAAAACTGGGAGAGCAACACCTGGAGCTCTCCCCGATTTCCCCTGAGGCCACGAATATTCCACTGTAAATAGGTCATTATTTACAAAGACAGGTATGCCAACAATAAGAAGCGATAAAATCTATGGGCTATTAGGGTCAGTGAAGTCAATGTGTGGAGGCAACGGTAAGTGTGTAAGCAGGGAGGAATCAGAATGCTGTGAAGGAAAAGTTTGCTGTGAGGGTCACGAAAAATAAGAAGGGGTAGGTGCATCAGTGTCCATCGAGGGTTACGTCTCTGGAATATAGTTGGAGATAGTGTCAAGTGGCTCAGCGAATAAGGAAGCTGCTGATACCATGATTTCCGAGACAGGTGAGATAGAGCAAGCACAGATCGGGGAGACCATGGAGGGAACCAAAGAGGTTTAAGAGGGGAGGGGAGTATGAACCTAGAGAGATGCACTGGCGGGGGCAGAAGAATTCTGTGGTGGAACAGGAGAGGAAAGAGGATAGAAGGTAACTGGGGAAGAAGACTGGGGGGAACAGGAGTAGAGGGGACTATGCGAGGGGGGGGGTTAACTTCCACCTCCATGTGAGAGTCAGAAAAGGGGTTAGAACGAGGCACTGAGGCTGAAAAGGAAAACTGTTGGGGAATTATAAGTAGTGGAGGAATGTGAAGAGTCTTGGGCTTATTAGACAGGTTCAGCTTTGCAGGTGAAAAACGCAAAGAAGATACAGAAGTGCAAGTCCTTGCAGACTGATAAATTAATGGCACGAAGATGAAGTAGAGGTAGATGTAGGTAAGGAGGCCGGGGTTTCAGAGGGCCAAACTACAAAACAATTAGAGACGGGGGTGACCCCGGAAGACACAACACTGGAGGAGCTGGTAGGTGGGGGGATTGCCAAGGTTGGAGGTCTCCTAGCTACTCACGAATAAGGGATATGAGGAAGATTCATCTGCAGGCAGAGCAGAGATACAGCCATAGCATTAGGCCTTCTCATTCATTACGATAGACCTGACAACGACGGGAAAAAGAAAGATGAGGTTCATTGCAATGAGACAAGTCAGAGGAAGACTGGAAGATACATTGGCATGATCTGTGGCACCACAAACTGAACACTCCACCGCAGATCTGCAGTATTTAGTGGGGTGTCCGAAGCGCCAGCAATTTCGATACTGTTGGGGGGTAGGGACCACCTTACGGACCTCTAGGCGATGGCCCGCGATACAAACGGAGGACTGGAGTTCACGGCAAAGATTAAGTCACGGCAAAGATTTGTCCTACCCGCAAGCGGGTAGGACAAATGTATCCACTTTGAGAATAGGAAGGCCCTGAAGGGCTAATTGTTCTAAAATATCACCTCAAGACAGGAAATCACTCTGTACAATGCTACATGGTAAAACCACCATCCCACTGCAAGAACTGAGAGTAGCATGCTTGTGAACAGTGATTGGACTGTTATCTATGGAAGTAATATGGGAAAGATCATGAGCTTGTTCTGCATTCTGAGCTGTAATGATGTGCGCACTGCTTCGAATTTGTGAAAGAATATATTTTGGCTAACGTGTCATAAAAGAGCTTTACCAATACTATGGTCAGAATGAAAATCAGTTGGAGATGTGGGTTGCAGGGATATGAATTTAGTCCACTGCATACTTGTAAATATGGTGTGTAAAGGAAGTGGGTGTCGCATAGGTCCTTTTTGGGTAGAATGAGTAGACATCGAAGAACCATCGTCAGTAAATAGTCTGCAATGTTTAGGCGTAGTATCGCAGGTGGCCCAACCCGAGGAAGGTGGGCAATCTGAAAACTATCGCACCGTATTCGGGGAAGCCAAACACATAGTTAGAGGCATGCAAGAGGCAGAGGCACTAGCAGGAATGGGCGGAGACCCAGAACATGAAGCAGGTGACAAAGCGTCACTAGCAGAAGGTACAGGGGTATGGGAAGAATCTAGAGAAGTGTCCAATAACGATACTGAGTCAGAACAGCATGTGGTAACAAGAAGGGGCCTGGGAGGAGAGGGGTTATCACGGAATGACGACTCCATGATGGTGGGACTTCTTTCTTATTATTAATTTAAGGAAAACAGAAGAAAAAAAAAGAAAAAAAAAAGGACAGTGGAGGGACAGTCACTAGAAGGGATGAAAGGGCCCTAAGTTCCTCCTCTCATCCGAGAGGATGTCGAGACCACAAGCAGTGCAGATGCAGCGTGGAACTCGTGCCATACCCTACCTGTCACGCAGGTGGCAAGTATGGTATGGCTCTGGGATAGCAATCTCGCATCTACCGAACCACCTCGGCGGACAATAGAGAGGGCAGTCAGAAATCCGCCACAAAGCGCACGTCCTTCGGCTGCCACCTCCAAGAATCGACAGGCAGCCTCTGTAGAGGCTGCCTGTCGGTTCTTGGGCACCCTGCCCACTTGTCAGAAATTTGGGAAGGGAACAGTGTGCCTCCAGATAATCCAGATCTTATTGCAAACTACACCACACCCAAGGAACCTCATGGAGCGGGATGAAACCCGGTATACTTCCCCCTTCCTAGAAACTGTAATGCCCGAGTGGAGGACCCCAGTGGCTACAAACGGGATAGGGAAAAGGGGAGGGTTCGGAGAGGGGAGGAAGGGGAATAAAGGGTGGGATGGGAAGGATGGGATAAAGAAGGGAGGATTGGGAAGTAATTAGGTTCGGTCTGAGGAAGAAGACCTAAAGGTCCAATTCCTCAGACCAAGAGCCCCTTCATCACTACATGAAGCCCCCTTTGAAGAGGTCCTATAAGGTCAATACCACTCTGAGGCCTCTCATACAATATTCTCCCAATATAAGACACTTATTTAGAACTAGTTGTACTGGCTCATCCCCTCCTTTGTTTCTTGCTGCATCCTTGACATGCAGTCATACAAAGTTCAACAATTCGGGAAAAAAGAGTTCAACTTTATCTGAAGAGCAACTCAAACATCATAAACAGACGAGTAACAGCCATTCTCATGAATTAATTAACGCAGTTAACGACGATGGTGATTGGTTGACAATATTAACTGCCAGTACTTTCAGCGATCTATGTAAAACTTGAAGAATAACTTTGATGGACGGGTTGATGACCATTCACTAATGGTTATACATCAACCACAACATCTTACGTTAATAATATATCTGACTGAGTGATTGGGAATTAAATATGTGACATTCGCTCTGTACAATCATATTTTGAAGAATATTTGCAATTTGTTTAATAAATGAATTAAAACAATGCTTTACTAACGAGAGTATATTTTAAGATAAGGCATGTTGTAGCTATTTTTTTTTTTTTTTTGCTATTTAACACAATTTCGATTCACAATATATATATATATATATATATATATATATATATATATATATATATACATAAATATATATATATATATATATATATATATATATATATATATATATATATATATATATATATATATATTTATATATACACACACATTCACAAAACAACCACTGTGAAAGAATAGAGAAATTCCAACCGCTTTCGTGAATACTCACATTATCAAAGAACAATAAAAATTGTTGATACAAAATTTGTATTTAATAAGTTTTACACTCAGAAGTTTGGTATGGCAATAGGAAATCCTCTTTCACCTGTTCTTAGTAACCTAAACATGGAATTTTTTGAAACAAGGTTGCTTAACACAATCCTCC
>NW_027196212.1:75000-102210 GCF_038502225.1 Cherax quadricarinatus | reverse complement strand
TTTGAACAGTCTTCGTGAGGGGAAGATTAAAGCTGCTAATTTCAACCGTAAGAGTAATGACTGGAGGAGACTGGAGGGTCCTACCCTACAAGGGGTCTTACTTGGGTAATGACCGGAGGACACTGGAGGGTCCTACCCTACAAGGTGTCTTACTAGGATAATGACTGTAGGAGACTTCAGGATTCTACCCTACAACTTTTTAGATGCGACATAGAGAACAGGCAACAAGGGGGGGTTTCCCTGTATGTCAGAGAGTCGCTCATTTGCACGGAGATACTGAACACCACATATGATGTAGTTGAAGTTCTAACAATAAAGACTGAGAACCAAAACTTGCTTATTGTGACTGCATATAAGCCAACAGACGCAACTTAGTTCTAGGCATATTCCCCTAAGAAAGAAGAAGAGCAGGAGTAAACTGGAGAGAGAGAGACACTCCCTCTACAGAAGACGACGAAGAGTCACTGAGCTCCTCAGGAATGCTAGAATATCTGATACACGAAAGGAGGCGCTGACCAGAGAAGTAGAAACTATCGAACTTAAGTTAAATGACTCTTACAGGAACCAGGAGAGACAGGAGGAGCTTAAAGCTATTAGTGAAATTGAAAGAAATTCGAAATATTTCTTTTCATATGCCAAAAACAAGGCAAATGCCACATCTAGTATCAGGCCTTTACTCAGACATGATGGGATTTACACAGGTGACAACAAGGAAATGAGCGTAATACTGAAATCCTAGTACGACTCTGTGTTTAGTGAGCCACTAATCAGTCTGAAGATCGACGACCCAAATGATTTCTTCATGAATGAGCCTCAAAACTCCATAAATGTATGCCAGATTTCCGACAATACCCTAACTCTGATAGACTTCGAAAAAGCCATTGACAACGTGCCCATGCACTCAGCCACGGGCCCAGACTCGTGGAACTCTGTATTCATTAAGAACTGCAATAAACCCCTCTCACGTGCCCTAAGTACACTATGGAGGAGGAGCTTGGACATGGGTGAAATTCCACAGTCACTTAAAACAGCGGATATAGCCCCACTCATAAAGGTGGCAGCAAAGCATTAGCTAAGAATTATAGACCAATAGCTCTGACGTCCCACATCATAAAAATCTCTGAAGGAGTGCTAAGAAGCAGGATTGCAAATCACCTGGATTCCCAAAATCTGCACAATCCAGGGTAACATGGGTTCAGGGCAGGTCGCTCCTGCCTCTCACAACTACTGGATCACTATGATACGGCCTTGGATGCACTGGAAGAAAATCAGAATGCAGATGTAATATACACAGACTTTGCAAAAGCGTTTGACAAATGCGATCGTGGCATAATAGCGCACAAAATACGTGCTATAGGAATAACTGGGAAAGTGGGGAGGTGGATCTTCAACTTCCTAACAAATCGAACACAAAGAGTAGTGGTCAACAGAGTTAAATCGGAGGCTCCCATAGTGAAGAGCTCTGTTCCACAAGGCACAGTACTCGCCCCCATCTTATTCCTCATCCTCATATCAGACATAGACAGAGATATACACCACAGCACCGTATCATCCTTTGCGGATGATACTAGGATCTGCATGAGGCTGTCATCTGCTGAGGACGCGGTTAAACTCCAAGAAGATATAAACAAAGTTTTCCAGTGGGCAACGGAAAACAATATGATGTTCAATGAGGACAAATTCCAACTACTCCGTTATGGAAAACTGGAGGAGATAATAACTAGAACTGAGTATACTACAAACTCTGGCCATACAATAGAGCAGAAAAATAATGTAAGGACCTGGGAGTAGTAATGTCTGAGGATCTCACTTTCAAGGATCACAACAGTGCCACGATCACAAGTGCAAAGAAAATAATAGGATGGATAATGAGAACGTTCAAAACGAGAGATGCCAAGCCAATGATGATCCTTTTCAAATCGCTTGTTCTCTCTAGGCTGGAATACTGTTGTACATTAACATCTCCATTCAAAGCAGGTGAAATTGCAGATCTAGAGAGTGTACAGAGATCCTTTACTGCACGTATAAGTTCTGTTACGCAACTTAATTACTGGGAACGCTTGGAAGCACTTGACTTGTACTAGTTGGAACGCAGGAGAGAGAGATATTTCATAATCTTCACTTCGAAAATCCTAGAAGGAATGGTCCCGAATCCGCACACAAAAATCACTCCCTGCGAAAGTAAAAGACTGGGCAGGCGATGCAAAATACCCCCAATTAAAAGTAGGGGCGCCATTGGTACACTAAGAGAAAACACCATAAGTGTCCGGGGCCCAAGACTGTTCAACAGCCTCCTATCAAGCATTAGGGGAATTACCAATAAACCCCTGGCTGCCTTCGAGAGCTGGACAGATACCTAAAGTCAGTGCCGGATCAGCCGGGCTGTGGCTCGTACGTTGGACTGCGTGCGGCCAGCAGTAACAGCCTGGTTGATCAGGCCCTGATCCACCGGGAGCCCTGGTCATGGACAGGGCCGCGGAGACGTTGATCCCCGGAATAACCTCCAGGTAGTAACAGTTCAAGGAATAGTTATTGAAAATTGATTACTGCCAGGAAAACCTTAAATCCCCTTCCCCAAACATCTCGCTGCTTGGTGACTTCAATCTAAGACACAAAATGAAAGAATGTAACAAAAAATGTTGTAGCAGAAATAATCCGTGGAGGCAGCTCAGATGAAAAGTCTCTCATACACATGAGCTGCTGAATTTCTGCACTAAATACACAATAAGTCAGCAAATAGTGGAGCCAATAAGACTGGAGAACACACTTGGCCTTATTTTCACAAATAATAAGGACTGGTAAGAAACTTAACAATATCAAAAACAACGAATTCGGATCACAATCTAATCGAAGTCCAGACTTACATGCACAGGAATCCTCATCAACAAAATGCATACAGCTCTGAAGGTACCTTCACCAAATTCAACTTAAACAATAAGAACACCAACTGGGACCAGGTAAACCTTGTCCTAAATGAAACATGCTGGGAAGATGTCTTAAATAACATGGACCCTAACCAGTGCCATGAAAGAATCAACTTTTTGGCAGCTGAAGTGTGCTCAAGGTATATTCTCCTAAGAGAAAAAGAAGAGAAGAAGTAAACTAGAGAGAGAGAGAGAGAGAGAGAGAGAGAGAGAGAGAGATTCTCCCTCTACAGGAAAAGGTGAAGAATCACTGAGGGGGCTAGATTATCTCAAATACTGAAGGAAACGCTGACCAGGGAAGTGGAGAATACTGAGCTTAAATTAAATTATTCATACAGGATCAAAAAGAAACGGGAGGAACTAAAAGCAATTAGTGAAATCGAAAGAAATTCAAAATGTTTATTTTAATGTGCCAAAAAAAAGGCAAAAACTACATCTAGTATCGGGCCCTTGCTGAGACAAGATGGACGAAGAATGAGGGGAGACATGATCGAAGTGTGAACATTAAAATGGTATAAAATACCGACAGGTTGTTAGGTAAGACACATATGCAACAGTTAGGTATCTTTATTATGAAACGTTTCGCCTACACAGTAGGCTTCTTCAGTCAAGTACAGAAAAGTTGATAGAAGCAGAAGATACTTGAAGACGATGTAATCAGTCCATCACCCTTAAAGTTTTGAGGTGGTCAGTCCCTCAGTCTGGAGAAGAGCATTGTTCCATAGTATGAAACAATATGGAGATGAAGTGACAGGATGGAGCTTTTTATAGCGCCAAGAGGTGAGACGTAGGCCACTAGGAGAGGTAAGAACTCAGATGTTGAGAGGTCAGGTCCCTCTCATTTTAATGTTCAATCTGTCAGACACTGCAACACAAGGGTATCTTGGTACAGACCTGCAATCAACTTCGACAACTTCCACTAGTGAGAGCGGCTGGATTTGAGAGGGACCTGACCTCTCAACATCTGAGTTCTTACCTCTCCTAGTGGCCTACGTCTCACCTCTTGGCGCTATAAAAAGCTCCATCCTGTCACTTCATCTCCATATTGTTTCATACTATGGAACAATGCTCTTCTCCAGACTGAGGGACTGACCACCTCAAAACTTTAAGGGTGATGGACTGATTACATCGTCTTCAAGTATCTTCTGCTTCTATCAACTTTTCTGTACTTGACTGAAGAAGCCTACTGTGTAGGCGAAACGTTTCATAATAAAGATACCTAACTGTTGCATATGTGTCTTACCTAACAACATGATCGAAGTGTATAAGTGGAAGATGGGTATTAGTAAAGGAGACATTAATAAGGTCTTGAGGATGTCTCTCCAAGAGAGAACCTGCAGTAATGAATGTAAATTAGACAAGTTTAGATTTAGAAAGGACATAGGAAAGTATTGGTTTGGAAAGAGGGTAATTGATGAGTGGAACAGTCTACCCAGTTGGGTTATTGATGCTAGGACTTTGGATAGTTTCAAATTTAGGTTGGATAAATATATGAGTGAGAGGGGATGGATTTGAGTGGGACTTGCAAATGAGTGGGTAGAGTTATCAGAGCTTATTTCTTGGGTAGCATTGAAAATTGGGTTGGGCAAGTGTTTTGTTAGTGAGATGGATTGTAAAGGACCTGCCTAGTATGGGCCAACAGGCCCATACTAGGCAGGTTCTAAGCAGTCTATTAGTGGGTTGTGAACTGTTACAACCGCCCGTCATGTGGTCAGGCTTCAGAACACAGGTGACCTGACCTGGCCTGCTTTCTCTCCTCTCCTTCCGGTGTCTTCACCTTTACTTCCTCACTCGCTACGTGATAATGGTCCACGCTCGGACCGAAATGTCCTTCCAGTGTCCGCTATCGCTTGTTGTGATATTTTTTCTGATGATTCACAATACCAAAGGGTTAATCAGTGAGACTTATGTACAACACCTATTTAGATATCCACTGCCTGGTATAAACCTTGGTAATAAATACCGACAAGTTGGTTTAGAAAGACACGTAAGCAAACACTATGACATTTATTAGAAAATGTTTCGGTCCTAGGACCTTGATCACTTCTAACATACAGAGGTATGAAGATTGAGACACTTATGCAGCATATGGGAATCTTTATTCAGGAAACGTTTCGCCACACAGTGGCTTCATCAGTCCAATACAAAGAGGAAGGCGTAAGGAGAGGAGGAGAATGAGGTAATCAGTCCCTCAACCTGGAGTCGATGTGTTCAGTCCATCAATCTTGTAGAATGTACAGCATAGGGCCGTAGACGTGGCTTATATACTGTAGTGAGGTGAGGTGAAGCAGGCGGAGGCGGGGTCATAGTGGTACCATTCGCCACTGTGTGGCGAAACGTTTCCTGAATGAAGATTCCCATATGCTGCTTAAGTGTCTCAATCTTCAACTTGTCGGTTTTTCAAACCATTCATCACAACTGTCAGACACTGCAGCATCATGGGATCTTGTTACAAAGAATTCTTCAACACTTGTTCAACCTTTGGACGAAGACCTACTTCGACTAGTGGATGGTACCACTATGACCCCGCCTCCGCCTGCTTCACCTCACCTCACTACAGTATATAAGCCACGTCTACGGCCCTATGCTGTACATTCTACAAGATTGATGGACTGAACACATCGACTCCAGGTTGAGGGACTGATTACCTCATTCTCCTCCTCTCCTTACGCCTTCCTCTTTGTATTGGACTGATGAAGCCACTGTGGCGAAACGTTTCCTGAATAAAGATTCCCATATGCTGCATAAGTGTCTCAATCTTCAACTTGTCGGTTTTTCAAACCATTCATCACATACAGAGGTATGTATGTATAATGTTCGCCAAGACCATAGTCCTGGCACGGGTCCCAATCTTGCGATGACCCATCTCTGGCTCCCGATGGAGAAAGGTTTCCACAATGATGCGACGCATGCCGCTCAAGCGCCCCTCTGGTCAGTTCAACTGGTGCATCTCATAAGCGACACCATATGTAACTATGGACACTAGCGAGGAGGAGGATATGTCATTATTACAGGTAACAGCTTGTCTGGTTCGTTGACCCCATGGTACACTAGTGTGGCCGCAGTCATCTCTGGGTCCTCTTCGGGAGGGAATATCACCCCTAGTTGCCTGTGGAGTGTCTCAGTAGCTTCGCACTCTAGAAGATAGTGTGTTAGGGGCCGCTGAACAACGTGCTGACAGTACTGGCACATCTCCTCCTCAGCCTTGTCTACCATCCTCTTGGCTGTGGGAAAGCCCAAACGAAGCCGATGGATGGCGGTACACTGCGCTCTGGACCAGCTTCTATCATATGGAGGGGGTTCTCCCCGAGTCGCTGCTCGGTACCACTGTTGAGATGGGGTATCACCTAAGACCTCCCCCATAAGTTTCGTGGCTCTGGCAGCCACCAGTTTGGTCTGTCGTAGGCTGATTGGGACAGTAATCCCAACATGTGGATAGTCTGTTGCTGCCTTGGCTGCATCATCTGCCGCCTCATTTCCCCGGATGCCAGCATGGCTGAGGATCCAGTTCAATGTCGATCTATTACCCTGAACTTCTAAGGCTGTCATTATGCTCAGGATCGATGTGATGAGGTGAACATTACCCTGTGGTTGAGGATGGGAGAGGGCATTGATTGCAGAGGTGGAATCAACATGTATGACAGGTCGGAGTCGATGTCGTAGGGCATGTGACAATGCCTGCTGAATCGCCACCAGCTCAGCTTGAAGGATCGTGCAGTGGTCAGGGAGTCGCCAGCCTTGTGTGTGACCATTGTGGTACAGTCCAGCTGCTGCTCTCTTCCTGTCAGGGTCGACAGAACCATCTGTGAAATACACTGCACATGTGCCTCCCTCTGCCAGTGCCATGCTTGTCTCAGCATGATTGCTGAGGGTGTCTTGACTGCAGAGACACTTAGAGATGGGTAGCTGCATGATGAAAACATCGGCTGGATCTGGGCGCCAGGGAGGTGGTGGATGGTACCCAGCAACAGGAAGGTCACAACTCTTCTCACAGAGCAGCTGTACAGGCAGCAGCTTCCGCCCAGCAGCACAAAACGAACGAATCCAGGAGTAGTCCGTGAAGAGTGTGGGATCTTGTGACATGGTTGTTAATATCCGTCTCCTTAGTGGGGTACCTTGCTGCCGGTGCAGAATCGTGGCCACTTTGCAGGCGTTTATGTATCTTACTCTGTCAGCCAAGGAAGGAAGCCGGGCCTCAGATCTGAGACATACTGTGTTGGTCCAGATGGGGGCACCAAGCATAGTTCTTATCGCCTGGTTTTGTACGACCTCCACCCTTTGCCTGCTCTGCGGGAAGAGATGAGCTAAAGCCGGTGCACCATAGTCAATGAGCGAGCGAATAGCTTGTATATAGTACAAGCGAAGTACATCTTTGCTTGCCCCTGCACGGTGCCTCGTCATGGCTCTCATGGCGTTGAGTCTGAGTAGAGCACGTGACCTGACATACTCGGCCTGTTTCTGAAAGGTCAGCTTTTTATCAATGTAGATTCCCAAGTACAGGTAGGAGCCTGTCCACTCAAGTTCTATATCCTGAATACGTAATCTATTCATAGGATCTGGTCCCTTGAACATCATTGCAAGAGATTTCTCGGCCGAGATCTTGAGGCCTAGTTCCTTGCAAGACTGCGTAATTAGGTCCAAAGCTCTCTGAGCCTGTCGTTCTAAATTGCCTTTCCCATTCACTACTAGTGCAAGATCATCAGCATAGCTGAGGAGCTGTGTACCACTATGAAAGGGAAGGCTCACAAGTTCCTGCATAATGATGTTAAACAGGGTAGGACTGAGCACACCTCCTTGTGGCGTACCGTTTTCCAGGGTTTTAAAGGAAGAGTAGTGTCCCTGAAAGCTGACACAGGCCTGCCTGCCCCTAAGGTAGGACTCTATCCAGGCCAGGAGGCGTCCTTTGATTCCCTTCCGAGCTAGTATTGCCAGAATTGCTGTGGGGCTGGCTAGCTCAAATGCCTTCTCAAGGTCGAGGTAAACGACGATACTAGGTTTTTTGTTGCTATCAGCAATCTGGCTTAGTAGAGTGGTTATGCACTCTGCTGTTCCCACTCCTTTGGTGAAGCCAAATATGTGATGATGAGAGGGTCCAAGTTTCCATAGGAGGCGGTTTAACACCATCCTCTCAGCAGTCTTGGCTAAGCTGCTGGTCAGCGATATTGGTCTCATACTGCCTGGGTCCTTGGGCTTTGGAATTGGTACGATTGTAGCTTTCTTCCAAGCTGCTAGGAGTGTCCTGGCCCTCCACGACTTGTTAATGACGTCTAGTATGGCCTCCCATCCACTCTGCCCAGCCCGTGCAATCATGGAGTACGTCACACCATCGATGCCCGGGGCAGTGTCACCTGTGTTCTTAATGGCACGTCGGAGTTCCAAGTCCGTGAGGTCTACATCAGTCACATCTTCCGATTCACATGCAGCTTGTATCGTTAGCTGGCGCTGTGGCAGAAGATCCGTCTGTATATTCCGGATGTCCTGTGGGAGCTGAGTGGAGGCTCCCCTGGAAGTGAAAAGCTCCACTAGTTTCTCTGCTTCCTGGGATGGGTTCGGGTGTGCTGGTGGCCTCGGCTTGCTCTTGCCAGTTGCTATGTTGAGCTTGCCCCATATCTCAGATAAGGTGGTGTGATGCCCGAATGTTGAGCACCACTCCAGCCATTTCTCAGTTTTTACTCTGAGAGAGATTCTGCGGGCATGCTGCACAATGGCTCTCAGAGTATTCCTGTTCTCTGCCGTAGGGTTACGCCTGTATAGCTTCCTTAAAGAGTTGATGCGGTGGTTCTGCTCCCGCACCTCGTCGTTGTAGAACCACCAGTCTCTTTTGTGAGTGCGTCCTGCGGACTTCTTTGGAATTGCGCACTCTGCTGCCTGGATGAGAACAGTGATTAGCTCCTGTTCAGCCGTATCACAGTCTTCAGATAGAGAGTATGTGGACCACCAGTTATGAAGATAATCCTGGAACACCTTCCAGTTGGCCCTCTTTACGTCCCATCTAGGAGGCAGCACAACTGTGGGAGGCCTGTTGATGTTGAAGGTGGTGATCACTGCAAAGTGGTCACTGACAAGGTGAGGATGAGTTTCCCATGTGGCTGCTGCTGCGAGTTGTCTTGACCCGAAGGTAAGGTCGAGGCAGCCACCCAACAGGTGTGTGGGGTCTCCATTGTTTAGCAACTTTACCTCTGGAATATCGTGTAGGAGCATTGCTATATGTCTGCCAGCAGCATTGGTTGCTGAGTGAGAGTGCAGAATAGGGTGATGTGCGTTGAAATCTCCACCCACAATAATACGCTCAGTGCGTGCTAGTGCGAGGAGCTCTGCAATGTCGAGGGTGTGTCTTGGGTTCTTGTAGATGTTATAGATGATAATGGGCGCCCCAGGTATGTGCACAAGGATGGCCTGTACCTCGACATCCTCCCCACAGTCCACAGGGTTGGCTATAACCTCGTGAGGTATTGTATTGGATACAAATACAGCTGTGCCTCTGCAGTGAATGCCCGGGTCCACGTGCCGAAAATACCCAGCAAAACCGGGTAGTCTTGGGCACATAGTCGGGACAGTCAGAGTTTCTTGTAGCAAGACGATGTCAACCCGATTCCGAATTACTGCCTCCAGCAAGAGGTGCTGTTTGCCCCTCAGGCCCTGAATGTTCCATTGTAGGACCTTGAGGGTGTGATTTGGTACCGAGGTTATTCCATCGCCGTTTCCTGAGCTGGAGACTGAGTCCTGCCCGCTCTGAGAACCTGCAAATTCATGGCATCCACTGTCTCCTCTTCGGTCAGAAAGCACACTCTCAGGAGAGTACTTACCATCTGCCGGAATGCGCTCTGTTGTTCCGTGGAGTTGATTGTGTTGCAAATAAGATCCGTGAACACCTTGATGAGTGCTACGAGATCCTCCCTGGTGAGGGCCTGCTTTGGAGATGGGTTCGAAACAGTGGATATTATCTGGGCTGCTGTGGTCTGTAGGGACTGCTGAGGGTTGGATTTCTTTATTGTATGCACCGTGGTCTGTTGCTGTATACCAGGTTGAGTAGCCGGGATCTGCTGGTGAGGTGCCAGTTGAGTCTGCAAAGCGCCTGTGCCGGGTAAGGAGTGCCTGCGTTGTCGTGCTATGGCCGGTGGGGGCTCGTTTAGTGCAGCCTGCTGATCGCATTGACCCGATGCACCCTGTTGACGCCTCCTGTTCCTCTTGTTTCTGTTTCTTCGTTGAGGTAGGGGTGCAGGAGGTTCTTGACCTTGACGCCTGGTTGAGGCTTCTAGGGTTGGGAATTCCTGAGCATTGACTTGGTTTAGCTGCTGAGAGATCTGCGGTATGGCAGGGTTCTCTGCACCCATCGTTTGATGATCCGTCGTAGCCTGTTGCCGAGTTTGTGGCGTCTTCCAGACTTCTTGAATTCTGGCGAACCTCTCGGGGCATCGAGGATTCCAGGCATGGTGTTTCTGCCTGCAGTTCGGGCATTGTGGAGTGGGTGGCGATGCATTTTTCAGCTTGGTGATGCATTCCTCGGTAGGGTGGTGCTGGCTGCAGACACCGCAGATTACTCTGTTCGGACAGAGTGCACCCAGGTGTCCATAACGCTGACACTTGAAACAGCGAACTGGTTCTGCTGTGAAGGTCCTGACATCGTACCTGCCCCAAGAACCGAGGTCCAGCTGGGATGGCAGTGGTCCTACATGCTGAATGAGAACCTGTCGGGTTGGTGCGTTGCCTGCCGTCTTTGCCTTGAGACGTTGAGCTGACACCACACTGGGGTGAGCTGCTACTGCCTCGATGGGTATCATCAGCGGGTATCGCATCACTACATCCTTGGTGATCTTCTGCCGAGAGTCCAGTTCCTCCAGGGTGAATGAGCGATCTGTCTCCATGACTCTCTTCAAGGTGGTATACATTTCCTTGTTGAGAGGAGTCAATATTGGTTCTCCCCTCAAGTTGAACCATATCTTGAACTTCAGGTTGTGTCGTGATTCCAGGTATGAAACAACCCCATAGTGGGTTCTGTGGTCCCCATAAGACTTCACCTTGAATTTGCCAGGTCGGTTGAGCTGGTTTGCCTGCTCCTTGGACGGACGGTGCTTCTTCTTCTTGTCCACAGTGTTCCATCCCTCTTGGTTTTCGGGGGGTGCGGTGTTTATTTCCGCACCTGTTTCTATTGTCGCTGGCTCCATGGTTGGGACTGTCAGATCTGCTACAATGTGAGCAGGATCTTCCTCTTCCTCTCGCAACTTCTTCGCTAGAATTTCGCCCCACATTTCCAAATCTGAGTCCTCCGTCGTGTTCATGGAGCATCGTGACCTCTTCTTTTCGGCAGAAGCCATGTGCCTATCTTGTGATAAGGTAGAGAACTCCGTGAACTGAGAGTGTGTCAATGGATTGTCGTAATACGAGTCTTCCTGCTGGACTGACGTACAGAGGTAGAAAGACATTATATATATAGGCGGAGAGTGAAGTGTGAGTGACGCACGGTGACCTGAAGAATGCCATGTTGGGATGAGGACGGGCAGACGATGAAACTCATAGCAAGTGCCCGGCGAGTATTCGTGGCAACATCACCACGAATACTCGCCGGGCACTTGCTATGAGTAACATTAACGTTTCCACCATAAACACATCATCTATCAAAGACCTCACTACGAAACGCAGCCCCACACCTCTAATTTCTACAGCAGGCGTCTGCACTATCCCCTGTGGATTCTGTCCCAAGAAATATGTAGGCGAGACAGGCAGAGATCTTGCAGTCCGCCTGAATGAGCATCGAAATGTCTCTAACAGAGACGATTTAAGGTACGCTTTTGTCCTCCACAGAGACTCCACGGGGCATTTGATAAACTGGAATGAGGCACAACTCGTTCTCACCGAACCAGACCTCAGACGCCGACGGTGCCTAGAAGCCTTACTAATCGCCGTCCCGACACTATAGAACGTAACATTGGAAACTACAAAATTTCAAAAACATTAGCATACATGATACTTAAGCACCACCAACCCAACAACACAGGAGTCACATGATTTCATCGTCTACCCGTCCTCATCCCAACCGGACATTCTTCAGGCCACAATGCGTCACTCACACTTCACTCAGGTCACCGTGCGTCACTCACACCTCACTCTCCGCCTATATATATAATGTCTTTCCACCACTGTATGTTATTAGCATTATTAGCAGCACACTTCAGGATCACAGTCCAGCACCACGTGGACAGACACATGGCTTCTGCCGAAAGGAAGAGGTCACGATGTTCCAGGGACACGACGGATGACTCGGATTTAGAAATGGACGACTCGGAGTCAGAAATGTGGGGCGCAATCCTAGCGAAGAAGTTGCGAGACCACTCCGTGTCATCAGAGGAAAAGTCTCCAGTTCTGACAAGTCTAACCATGCAGCCAGAGAATACGGAAGGATGGATCAATGTGAACAGTAAGACACGCCGTCCCTCCAAGGAGCAGGTAAACCAGCTCAAATCACCTTCCAGATTCAAGGTAAAGGCTTATGGAGAACACAAAACCCACTATGGCTTGGTTACACACCTGGAAACACGACACAAACTGAGGTTCAAGATATAGTTCAACCTGAGGGGAGAACCAATACTGACTCCTATCAACAGGGAAATGCATATCACCTTGAAGAAAGTCATGGAGACAGACCGCTCCTTCACCCTGGAGGAACTGGATTCTCGGCAGGTCACCAAGGGTGTAGTGATGCGATACCCGCTGATGATGCCCATCGAGGCAGTAGCAGCTCACCCCAGTGTCGTGTCAGCTCAGCGTCTCAAGGCAAAATCGGCAGGCAATGCACCAACCCGGCAGGTCCTCATTCAGCATGTAGGACCGCTGCCATCCCAGCTGGACCTTGGTTCTTGGGGCAGGTACGATGTTAGGACCTTCACGGCAGAACCAGTTCGCTGTTTCAAGTGCCAGCGTTACGGACACCTGGGTGCACTCTGTCCGAACAGAGTAATCTGCGGTGTCTGCAGCCAGCCCCACCCTACCGAGGAATGCATCACCAAGCTGAAGAATGCATCGCCACCCACTCCACGATGCCTGAATTGCAGGCAGAAACACCATGCTTGGAACCCTCGATGCCCTGAGAGGCTCACTAGAATTCGTGAGGCCTGGAAGACACCAACGACTAGACAGCAGGCTACGGCGGAGCATCACCCTCAGCAGACGATGGGTGCAGAGAATCCTGCCATGCTGTAGAACTCTCATCAATCAACCCAACTCAGTGCCCAGGAATTTCCGACCCTTGAAAACTCAACCAGGCATCATGAACACGAGCATCCTCCCCCACTACCGCAACGAAGAAACAAAAACATGAGGAACAAGCGGCGCCAACAGGAAACATCTTGTCAACGCAATCAGCAGATGGCACTACACGAGCCCCCACCGGCCTCCTTGCCAGGCACAACCACTATGCAGGCTGTGGCTGCACCTCACCAGCAGATGCTGGGTACACAACCTGGCATGCAGCAACAGCCCACGGTGTGCACAGTGAAGAAATATAACCCTCAGCAGTCCCCACAGATTACGACAGCCCAGATAATGTCCACTGCTTCGAATCCACCGACAACGCAGGCCCTCAACAGAGAGGATCTCTTAACACTCATCAAGGCATTTACGGATATTATCTGCAACACAATCACCTCCACGGAACAACAGAGCATCTTCCGGCAGATGCTCAGCACACTCCTGAGTGTGTGCTTATTGACAGAGCAGGAAGCAGTGGATGCCATGAATCCGCAGATTATCAGAGAGGACAGAGCCCAGTCCCCAGCTCAGGAAACAGCTGAGATGGAGTAACTTCAGTCGCTTATGAGGCACACTAGCTGAACTGTCCGGAACTGTGCTTGAAAGAATAGTGAAATTCCAAACGCTTATATGCTGCAACAGTGAAGAATCAATTCTCCTTCAGGAGCCAGAGACGGGTCATCTCAAGATTAAGACCCGTGCCAGGACCCTGGTCCTGGCGAACATTATACATACATGACTCAAGAAATCGTAATGACACGGCCGGGATTGAACCCGCTAGCTGGAGATTCGTCTGTAAAAACTTGCATTTGTGGTCACAGTGGTGCCTGTGCTAACCTTCCTATGGTGTAGAAATATAACTAGTTGGATGAATCTTATTGTGGCTAGCCGGTCTAGTGGCTAACGCGACGGGCTGGAGTTTTGAGACTCTATGACCGCGGGTTCAATCCCGGCCGGGGGTATGGTTTATTATACATACATGTATGTTAGAAGTGGTCAAGGTCCCAGGACCGAAACGTTTTCTAATAAAAATGTCATAGTGTTTGCTTACGTGTCTTTCTAAACCATATCCACTGCCTAAACATTTCAGTCAAACCACGGAACGGGTGGGTTTTAAACCCTTTGCGAGGGAGTCGTAAAAACTCAACTAAACATTCCGCCTGCGCAGTAGGCTTTTTCACTCGGATAGGTCAAACGTCATCACTGACGCCTTTGATAAGACGTTCATCAACTCATCAGTTCATTACAGTGAATAATAACAGGTAAAATACCTGTTAGGTGAAATACGGACCCTATTAGGTGAAATACACAGCCTGTTAGGTGAAATACGGAGCCTGTTAGGTGAAAAAACACAGCCTGTTTGCTGAAATACACATCTTATAAGGTGAAATACACATCTTATAAAGTGAAATACACATCTTATAAGGTGAAATACACACCTTATAAGATGAAATACACTTCTTATAAGGTGAAATACACACATTATAAAGTGAATTACACACATTATAAAGTGAATTACACACATTATAAAGTGAATTACACACATTATAAAGTGAATTACACACATTATAAAGTGAATTACACACATTATAAAGTGAATTACACACATTATAAAGTGAATTACACACATTATAAAGTGAATTACACACATTATAAAGTGAATTACACACATTATAAAGTGAATTACACACATTATAAAGTGAATTACACACATTATAAAGTGAATTACACACATTATAAAGTGAATTACACACATTATAAAGTGAATTACACACATTATAAAGTGAATTACACACATTATAAAGTGAAATACACACATTATAAAGTGAATTACACACATTATAAAGTGAATTACACACATTATAAAGTGAATTACACACATTATAAAGTGAAATACACACATTATAAAGTGAATTACACACATTATAAAGTGAATTACACACATTATAAAGTGAAATACACACATTATAAAGTGAATTACACACATTATAAAGTGAATTACACACATTATAAAGTGAATTACACACATTATAAAGTGAATTACACACATTATAAAGTGAAATACACACATTATAAAGTGAATTACACACATTATAAAGTGAATTACACACATTATAAAGTGAAATACACACATTATAAAGTGAATTACACACATTATAAAGTGAATTACACACATTATAAAGTGAATTACACACATTATAAAGTGAATTACACACATTATAAAGTGAAATACACACATTATAAAGTGAATTACACACATTATAAAGTGAATTACACACATTATAAAGTGAATTACACACATTATAAAGTGAATTACACACATTATAAAGTGAATTACACACATTATAAAGTGAAATACACACATTATAAAGTGAATTACACACATTATAAAGTGAATTACACACATTATAAAGTGAATTACACACATTATAAAGTGAATTACACACATTATAAAGTGAATTACACACATTATAAAGTGAATTACACACATTATAAAGTGAATTACACACATTATAAAGTGAAATACACACATTATAAAGTGAATTACACACATTATAAAGTGAATTACACACATTATAAAGTGAAATACACACATTATAAAGTGAATTACACACATTATAAAGTGAATTACACACATTATAAAGTGAAATACAGAGGATAAAATCTCAAATGAAAATTCCATTATCAAACAAATTCGAGACTCATCACGATGACGTCGAGCAGAGACGTCAGGCAGAGACGTCAGGCAGAGACGTCAGGCAGAGACGTCAGGCAGAGACGTCAGGCAGAGACGTCAGGCAGAGACGTCAGGCAGAGACGTCAGGCAGAGACGTCGACCCGACGTTTCTCTCTCCTATGTGCGGGTTATTTGTGTATTGTTCCAGTCACGGTATTGTGCCTTTTTGTTCTTCACGTTCACTCTCTTTCTCCTCCACTTTCACTCTCTTTCTCCTCCACTTTCACTCTCTTTCTCCTCCACGTTCACTCTCTTTCTCCTCCACTTTCACTCTCTTTCTCCTCCACGTTCACTCTCTTTCTCCTCCACTTTCACTCTCTTTCTCCTCCACTTTCACTCTCTTTCTCCTCCACTTTCACTCTCTTTCTCCTCCACTTTCACTCTCTTTCTCCTCCACGTTCACTCTCTTTCTCCTCCACTTTCACTCTCTTTCTCCTCCACTTTCACTCTCTTTCTCCTCCACTTTCACTCTCTTTCTCCTCCACGTTCACTCTCTTTCTCCTCCACGTTCACTCTCTTTCTCCTCCACGTTCACTCTCTTTCTCCTCCACTTTCACTCTCTTTCTCCTCCACTTTCACTCTCTTTCTCCTCCACGTTCACTCTCTTTCTCCTCCACTTTCACTCTCTTTCTCTTCCACTTTCACTCTCTTTCTCCTCCACTTTCACTCTCTTTCTCCTCCACGTTCACTCTCTTTCTCCTCCACTTTCACTCTCTTTCTCCTCCACTTTCACTCTCTTTCTCCTCCACTTTCACTCTCTTTCTCCTCCACGTTCACTCTCTTTCTCCTCCACTTTCACTCTATTTCTCCTCCACGTTCACTCTCTTTCTCCTCCACGTTCACTCTCTTTCTCCTCCACATTCACTCTCTTTCTCCTCCACGTTCACTCTCTTTCTCCTCCACGTTCACTCTCTTTCTCCTCCACGTTCACTCTCTTTCTCCTCCACGTTCACTCTCTTTCTCCTCCACTTTCACTCTCTTTCTCCTCCACTTTCACTCTCTTTCTCCTCCACGTTCACTCTCTTTCTCCTCCACTTTTACTCTCTTTCTCCTCCACTTTCACTCTCTTTCTCCTCCACGTTCACTCTCTTTCTCCTCCACGTTCACTCTCTTTCTCCTCCACGTTCACTCTCTTTCTCCTCCACGTTCACTCTCTTTCTCCTCCACGTTCACTCTCTTTCTCCTCCACGTTCACTCTCTTTCTCCTCCACTTTCACTCTCTTTCTCCTCCACTTTCACTCTCTTTCTCCTCCACGTTCACTCTCTTTCTCCTCCACTTTCACTCTCTTTCTCCTCCACTTTCACTCTCTTTCTCCTCCACGTTCACTCTCTTTCTCCTCCACGTTCACTCTCTTTCTCCTCCACTTTCACTCTCTTTCTCCTCCACTTTCACTCTCTTTCTCCTCCACGTTCACTCTCTTTCTCCTCCACTTTCACTCTCTTTCTCCTCTACTCTCACTCTCTTTCTCCTCCACGTTCACTCTCTTTCTCCTCCACTTTCGCTCTCTCCACTTTCACTCTCTTTCTCCTCCACTTTCACTCTCTTTCTCCTCCACGTTCACTCTCTTTCTCCTCCACTTTCACTCTCTTTCTCCTCCACTTTCACTCTCTTTCTCCTCCACTTTCACTCTCTTTCTCCTCCACGTTCACTCTCTTTCTCCTCCACTTTCACTCTCTTTCTCCTCCACGTTCACTCTCTTTCTCCTCCACGTTCACTCTCTTTCTCCTCCACGTTCACTCTCTTTCTCCTCCACGTTCACTCTCTTTCTCCTCCACGTTCACTCTCTTTTTCCTCCACTTTCACACTCTTTCTCCTCCACGTTCACTCTCTTTCTCCTCCACGTTCACTCTCTTTCTCCTCCAATTTCACTCTCGTTCTCCTCCACGTTCACTCTCTTTCTCCTCCACTTTCGCTCTCTCCACTTTCACTCTCTTTCTCCTCCACTTTCACTCTCTTTCTCCTCCACGTTCACTCTCTTTCTCCTCCACGTTCACTCTCTTTCTCCTCCACTTTCACTCTCTTTCTCCTCCACTTTCACTCTCTTTCTCCTCCACTTTCACTCTCTTTCTCCTCCACGTTCACTCTCTTTCTCCTCCACTTTCACTCTCTTTCTCCTCCACGTTCACTTTTTTCTCTTCTACGTTCACTCTCTTTCTCCTCCACTTTCACTCTCGTTCTCCTCCACGTTCACTCTCTTTCTCCTCCACGTTCACTTTCTTTCTCTTCCACGTTCACTCTCTTTCTCCCCACCTTCACTTTCTCTTTCTCCTCCACTTTCACTCTCGTTCTCATCGACGTTCACTCTCGTTCTCCTCCACTTTCACTCTCGTTTTCCTCTACTTTCACTCTAGTTCTCCTCCACGTTCACTCTCGTTCTCCTCCACTTTCACTCTCGTTCTCCTCCACGTTCACTCTCGTTCTTCTTGACGTTCATTCTCGTTCTCCTCCTCGTTCGCTTTCGTTCTTCTTCACGTTCACTCTCGTTCTCCTCGACGTTCACTCCCGTTCTCCTCCACTTTCACTCTCTTTTTCCTCCACGTTCACTTTCTTTCTCTTCCACGTTCACTCTATTTCTCCTCCACCTTCACTTCTTTCTCTTTCACGTTCAGTCTCTTCTAATCCACTTTCACTCTCGTTTTCCTCCACTTTCACTCTCGTTCTCCTCCACGTTCACTCGCGTTCTTCTTCACATTAACTCTCGTTCTCCTCCACGTTCACTCTCGTTCTCCTCCACGTTCACTCTCGTTCTCCTCCACGTTCACTCTCGTTCTTCTTGATGTTAACTCTCGTTCTCCTCCTCGTTCGCTTTCGTTCTTCTTCACGTTCACTCTCGTTCTCCTCCACGTTCACTCTCGTTCTCCACGTTAACTCTCGTTCTCATCCACGTTCACTCTCATTCACCACGTTCACTCTCCTTCACCTCGTTCACTCTTCCACGTTCACTATCGTTCACCACGTTCACTCTCTCCTTCACGTTCACTATCGTTCACCACGTTAACTCTCTCCTCCACGTTCACTATCGTCCCCCACGTTCACTCTCTCCTCCACGTTCACTATCGTTCACCACGTTCACTCTCTCCTCCACGTTCACTATCGTTCACCACGTTCACTCTCTCCTTCACGTTCACTATCGTTCACCACGTTCACACTCTCCTCCACGTTCACTATCGTTCACCACGTTCACTCTCTCCTCCACGTTCACTATCGTTCACCACGTTCACACTCTCCTCCACGTTCACTATCGTTCACCACGTTCACTCTCTCCTCCACGTTCACTATCGTTCACCACGTTCACTCTCTCCTCCACGTTCACTATCGTTCACCACGTTCACTCTCTCCTCCACGTTCACTATCGTTCACCACGTTCACACTCTCCTCCACGTTCACTATCGTCCCCCACGTTCACTCTTCACCACGTCCTTCACGTTCACTCTCGTTCACCACGTTCACTCTCTCCTTCACGTTCACTATCGTTCACCACGTTCACACTCTCCTCCACGTTCACTATCGTTCACCACGTTCACTCTCTCCTCCACGTTCACTATCGTTCACCACGTTCACACTCTCCTCCACGTTCACTATCGTTCACCACGTTCACTCTCTCCTCCACGTTCACTATCGTTCACCACGTTCACACTCTCCTCCACGTTCACTATCGTTCACCACGTTCACTCTCTCCTCCACGTTCACTATCGTTCACCACGTTCACTCTCTCCTCCACGTTCACTATCGTCCCCCCACGTTCACACTCTCCTCCACGTTCACTATCGTTCACCACGTTCACTCTCTCCTCCACGTTCACTATCGTTCACCACGTTCACTCTCTCCTCCACGTTCACTATCGTTCACCACGTTCACTCTCTCCTCCACGTTCACTATCGTTCACCACGTTCACTCTCTCCTTCACGTTCACTATCGTTCACCACGTTCACACTCTCCTCCACGTTCACTATCGTTCACCACGTTCACTCTCTCCTCCACGTTCACTATCGTTCACCACGTTCACACTCTCCTCCACGTTCACTATCGTTCACCACGTTCACTCTCTCCTCCACGTTCACTATCGTTCACCACGTTCACACTCTCCTCCACGTTCACTATCGTTCACCACGTTCACTCTCTCCTCCACGTTCACTATCGTTCACCACGTTCACTCTCTCCTCCACGTTCACTATCGTCCCCCACGTTCACTCTCTCCTCCACGTTCACTATCGTTCACCACGTTCACTCTCTCCTCCACGTTCACTATCGTTCACCACGTTCACTCTCTCCTCCACGTTCACTATCGTTCACCACGTTCACTCTCTCCTCCACGTTCACTATCGTTCACCACGTTCACTCTCTCCTTCACGTTCACTATCGTTCACCACGTTCACACTCTCCTCCACGTTCACTATCGTTCACCACGTTCACTCTCTCCTCCACGTTCACTATCGTTCACCACGTTCACACTCTCCTCCACGTTCACTATCGTTCACCACGTTCACTCTCTCCTCCACGTTCACTATCGTTCACCACGTTCACACTCTCCTCCACGTTCACTATCGTTCACCACGTTCACTCTCTCCTCCACGTTCACTATCGTTCACCACGTTCACTCTCTCCTCCACGTTCACTATCGTCCCCCACGTTCACTCTCTCCTCCACGTTCACTATCGTTCACCACGTTCACTCTCTCCTCCACGTTCACTATCGTTCACCACGTTCACTCTCTCCTCCACGTTCACTATCGTTCACCACGTTCACTCTCTCCTCCACGTTCACTATCGCTCACCACGTTCACACTCTCCTCCACGTTCACTATCGTTCACCACGTTCACTCTCTCCTCCACGTTCACTATCGTTCACCACGTTCACTCTCTCCTCCACGTTCACTATCGTTCACCACGTTCACACTCTCCTCCACTCTCGTTCACCACGTTCACACGTTCACTATCGTTCACCACGTTCGTTCACTCTCTTCCTCCACGTTCACTATCGTTCACTCACGTTCACTATCGTTCACTCTCCTCCACGTTCACTATCGTTCACCACGTTCACTCTCTCCTCCACGTTCACTATCGTTCACCACGTTCACTCTCTCATCCACGTTCACTATCGTTCACCACGTTCACACTCTCCTCCACGTTCACTATCGTTCACCACGTTCACTCTCTCCTCCACGTTCACTATCGTTCACCACGTTCACACGTTCACTATCGTTCACCACGTTCACTCTCTCCTCCACGTTCACTATCGTTCACCACGTTCACTCTCTCCTCCACGTTCACTATCGTTCACCACGTTCACACTCTCCTCCACGTTCACTATCGTCCCCCACGTTCACTCTCTCCTCCACGTTCACTCTCGTTCACCACGTTCTTCACTGAACGGAGGACAAAACTCACTTTCACATTGATAATAACGACTCTAAAAGACGCTGAAAAAATGACCTAAAAAATATCGCAAATGTTTTCCTGCGGGAAGCGGAAATAATCGAATATTTTTACAAAGAAGAGAGAGAGAGAGAGAGAGAGAGAGAGAGAGAGAGAGAGAGAGAGAGAGAGAGAGAGAGAGAGAGAGAGAGAAATTATTATTATCAAGGGGGAAGTGCTAAACCCGTAGGATTATACAGTGCCTGTGGGGGGGGATGTGGAAGGTATACAGATCCAATTCCCTAGATCCAGAGCCCCTCACCAGCGTCAAGGAACCTTCCTTGAGGAGAGAGAGAGTCTGGAACATGTTCGTACAGCATAACGACATCAACGAAATAAAAGTCAGCTGACCAAACGAAATCCCTGGCCCATAGATGGCCCACACATGGCCCACACATGGCCCACACATGGCTCACATACGGTCCACACATGGTCCACACATGGCCCACACATGGCTCACACATGGCCCACACATGGCCCACATATGGCCCACACATGACCCACACATGACCCACACATGGCCCACACATGGCCCACACATGGCCCACACATGGCTCACATATGGTCCACACATGGTCCACACATGGTCCACACATGGCTCACACATCACCCACACATGGCCCACATATGGCCCACACATGACCCACACATGACCCACACATGGCCCACACATGGCCCACACATGGCCCACATATGGCCCACACATGACCCACACATGACCCACACATGGCTCACACATGGCCCACACATGGTCCACACATGACCCACACATGGCCCACACATGGCCCACACATGGCCCACACATGGCCCACACATGGCCCACATATGGCCCACACATGGCTCACACATGACCCACACATGGCTCACACATGACCCACACATGGCTCACACATGGCCCACACATGGTCCACACATGGCCCACACATGGCCCACAGATGACCCACAGATGACCCACAGACGGCGCACAGACGACCCACAGATGGCCCACATATGTCACACAGATGGCACACAGATGGCACACAGATGCTCCAACGTCATCCTGCTCCCTGTTTGAGAATATCTTTACAATTAAAAGGCTTTCAAGTGAGCCTAACAAAGTTAGGAACCTTAAACCTAATACTGTAAAACCCACACACACACACACACACACACACACACACACACACACACACACACACACACACACACACACACACACACACACACACACACACACACACACACACACACACACACACACAAACTGGTCGCCGTTGCCCAGCGGTGAGAGTAGCCACTCTGAATATCAAAATGGTATACAATACCGACAGGTTGGTAGGTAAGACACATAGGCAACAGTTAGGCAACTTTATTCCGAAACGTTTCGCCTACACAGTAGACTTCTTTAGTCGAATACAGAAAGTAGGCAGGAACATTAGAGATGTGAAGACGATGTAATCAGTCCATCACCCTTAAAGTCGTAGTGATGGACTGATTACATCGTCTTCACATCTCTAATGTTCCTGCCTACTTTCTGTATTCGACTGAAGAAGCCTACTGTGTAGGCGAAACGTTTCGGAATAAAGTTGCTTAACTTTTGCCTATGTGTCTTACCTACCAGTAGCCACTCTCATTGCTGAGGTCCAGGTAATAAGCCCTAGAGATTAACATAATTTTTTTTTTCCAAAGTTGTTATACAGTCACATTAGGAGAAAAACAACAGTCAAGGACCAGGTAATCAGGCTGAGGAAAGAAGGAGGGAAGCTGACGAAGAGTGACCAAGAAGTATGTGATGAACTAAACAAAAGATTTAGAGAAGTATTCACAATAGAGTCAGGAATGCTTCCAGCAAACTGTGGAGGTAGGGTGCACCAGCAGGCGCTGGACACAATACACATAACCAAGGTAGAGGTGAAGAAACTGCTAGACGAACTCGATACCTCAAAGGCGGTGGGCCCAGATAACATATCTCCATGGATACTGAGAGAGGGAGCAGAGGAACTGTGTGTGCCATTAGCAGCAAACTTCAGTAAATCTATCGAAATAGGGCAGCTGCATGAGGCGTGGAAGACAGAACATGTAGTTCCAATTTTTAAGAAAGCGGACAGACAGGCAGCATTAAACTACAGACCAGTGTCACTGACTTGTATAGTGTGTAAAGTCATGGAAAAGATTATCAGGAGAAAAGTAGTGGAACACATTGAAAAGATTGGGCTCATACATGACAGTCAGCATGGCTTCAGAGATGGGAAATCCTGTGTCACAATTTTTCTTGAGTTCTACGATAAGGTAACAGAAGTAAGACAGGAGAGAGAGGGATGGGTAGATTGCATCTTTTTAGACTGCAAGAAGGCTTTTGACACAGTACCACACAAGACACTGGTGCAAAAATTAGAGGAGCAGGCAGGAATAAAATGGAAAGTACTGCAATGGATCAGGGAATACCTGACAGGAAGGAAACAACGTGTGTTGGTACGTGTTGAAGTGTCGGAGTGGGCGAATGTGTCGAGTGGGGTTCCACAAGGTTCAGTCCTAGGCCCGGTGTTGTTTCTTGTATACGTGAATGACATGGTGGAAGGAATAGATTCAGAAATGTCACTGTTCGCTGATGATGTGAAACTGATGAGGAGAATACAAGTTGTGTAAGGTCATGAAGATTGTGGAAGGAGACAGAAGACCGCAGATGGAGTACAGGTTAGGAAACCAACAGCTGCAAACGTCAGTTAAAGAAAAGGATCTTGGGGTAAGCATTATAACGAACATGTCCCCTGAGGCACACATCAGTCAAATAACTGCTGCAGCATATGGGAGATTGGCAAACCTAAGATTGGCGTTTAGACATCTGAGTAAGGAGTCATTCACGACATTGTACACAGTGCACGTAAGGCTTATACTGGAATATGCAGCGCCAGTATGGAACCCTCAGTCAAACACGTCAAGAAATTGGAGAAAGTGCAAAAATTTGCAACACGATTAGTCCCGGAACTGAGGGGTATGTCTTATGAGGAGAGGTTAAGGGAACTCAACCTGATGACACTAGAGGATAGGAGGGATAGAGGGGACATGATAACAATGTATAAAATACTAAGAGGCATTGACAACGTGGACAAGGATCGAATGTTTCAGAGATGGGATACAGAAACACGGGGACACAATTGGAAACTGAAAACCCAGATGAGTCATAGGGACGTTAGAAAGTATTTCTTTAGTCTTAGAGTTCTCAGGACCTGGAATAATCTGGAGAGTGAAGTAGTGGAAGCAAGTTCCATAAATAGCTTTAACCCTTTATCGGGCAAGTGGCCATAAAATTAGAAATTCGAACTGAAGTCCCTATGGTGGATAGAGTAACTCAATATAAGGTCAATGAGCCTATATAAATGGAATTCTGATGGTTAGTTTTCAAGCAACTGCAAATCTCCGAAGCACGAAAATTTACGCCCTTGCCCGACAAAGGGACTATAAATCTGAATGTTGCAAACTGTGCAATTGTTAATAAAACACCCAATAACTATTTTTTAAATTTATTATACAAACAGACAATATCAAAAACATAAATGGAACTTGTATCAAAACAGTTTGTATCTATTAGAAAAATATAAAAATGAAACAAATAGCAACAAGGACACATTGCAAAGGGATAAAACTTTTAAGTCCCATATTCCTGAGATTCATGAGGAAGACCAATTATTCTTGTTCCTAATTCATAATATGGTAGTCCTTGCTAGTCCGTGGAATCTGTCATTATCCTTTTCTGTGTTGTCATTGAAATGAATAGCACGTCTAAGTAACCTAAATCTCTTAGACCCCATGGCTTCTGCAACCTGGGGGATCCTAAATGCACTTTTCCAATAGTCATCAAGTGATGGTAATTGAGCAATACCCATGAACAATAAAATACCTATGAACCTCATGATCTCTTCAGAATCTGTTGCAAAATTATTATTTATGTTTTTTTGCTTGGCAAGAGGTATGACAAATATCATGGAGCAGGGAGAGAGTGAATTAGTATTGACCAGTGAAGAGGCGGGGCCAGGAGCTATGACTCGATCCCTGCAACCACACATAGGTGAGTAGGAGAGTACACATACACACACACACAAACACACACACACACACACACACACAAACACACACACACACACACAGGTCAGTCTTTGTGTATGGGCTCCAGGAAGTTGAAGGGGAAACATATGAAGCAAGAAAACAAGGGGAAAAAAAGCAATTGAAAGCATCATGAAAGCAATAGGAGAAGACGATATGACCCAGCTGGAAAATTTTCGGAGAATAGGGGGGTTTGTAAAAAAAAGAACCCGGCCAGTGAGAGTAACCTTCAAGGCAGAAGCGACTCGGACCAGGATCCTGCAGGAGAAAGCACGATTAAGGGACATGACGGCATACAGGAAGGTGTATCTCGACCACGACAGAACACAAGAAGAAAGGCAGAAACTGAGAGAGATGGTACAAAGACGAAAGGAGGAAAGAGAGGGGATGGAGAAGACAGACAGGAGATCCCAGACCCAGGAAGATCAAATACAGCCTCCCTCACAACTTCCTATAGAAGCCTCCCAACCAGGTCAACCCCAGTGCAACCAAACACTATAAATCAAAACACCCATGCCACATCCAATGCCCCACCCACTACATTACAAACTCCACCCCCACAGCAACAACCCATAGTTCCTTACCAGGTCTCCCACTTCCCCAACCCCAATATACCTCCCAGACCACAGTCTTAGAAAAGAAGTTGAAGGTGTGGTATACAAATGCAGATGGAATAACAAACAAGTATGAGGAGTGGCACGAAAGAATCAAAGAGACATCCCCAGACATAATAGCACTCACAGAAACAAAACTCACCAGAATAATAACAGATTCAATCTTTCCATCCGGATATCAAATCCTCAGGAAAGACAGAGGGAGGAGAGGGGGAGGAGGAGTTGCACTGCTCATTAAAAACCAGTGGGGGTTTGAGAAAATGGAAGGAATGGATGGCACGGGCGAAATGGACTACTTAGTAGGAACAATCCAGTCTGAAGGACATAAGGTGATAATTGCAGTAATGTACAACCCACCACAGAACTGCAGGAGGCCAAGAGAAGAATATGATGAGAGCAACAGAGCAATGATCGACACACTAGCCGAGGTGGCCAGGAGAGCACACATGGGGGGAGCAAAGTTACTAGTTATGGGTGATTTCAATCACAAGGAGATTGACTGGGAAAACCTGGAGCCCCATGGGGGTCCCGAAACATGGAGAGTCAAGATGATGGATGTGGTACTGGAAAACCTCATGTTAGAGACACTACCAGAGAGAGAGGAGAGGATGAACCAGCAAGGTCGGACCTTGTATTCACCATGAGTAGTTCGGACATCGAGGGTATCATGTATGAAAGGCCCCTGGGAGCTAGTGATCATATGGTTCTGTGCTTCGACTACATAGTTGAGCTCCAAGTGGAGAGAGTAGCAGGAATAGGCTGTGAAAAACCAAACTACAAAAGGGGGAACTACTCAGGCATGAGGAATTTCCTTCAAGACATTCAGTGGGGGAGGAAACTGACAGGAAAACCAGTACAAGAAATGATGGACTATGTAGCAACAAAATGCAAGGAGGCAGAGGAAAGGTTTGTTCCCAAGGGAAACAGAAATAATGGGAGGAACATAACGAGCCCTTGGTTCACCCAAAGGTGTAGAGAGGCAAAAACTAGGTGTACTAGAGAATGGAAAAGGTACAGAAGACAGAGAACTCAGGAAAATAAAGAAATCAGCCGAAGAGCCAGAAACGAATATGCACAGATAAGAATGGAGGCTCAGAGACAATATGAAAATGACATAGCATCAAAAGTAAAGACTGACCCGAAGCTGTTGTACAGCCACATCAGGAGGAAAACAACAGTCAAGGACCAGGTAATC
>NW_027196212.1:65000-70000 GCF_038502225.1 Cherax quadricarinatus | reverse complement strand
AGGGAGGGGAATGATTTTCTATTTTTTATCTAAAATACGTGTAAATTTTACCTTATCCCTAGTAATGACCCTAGTAGTGTAGATAGTCGTAATGACCCTCGGGTAGTAGATAGTCTTAATGACCCTCGTATTGTAGATAGTCTTAATGACCCTCGTGTAGTAGATAGTCTTTTTAGTATGATAATAAGATGTTATCTTCATTATAGAATAATAAGAAAATATTATAACCTTTATATTATAATAATAAGGTAAAAGGACCCCAATGGAAATAAGTCACTCTGTCTGACTTTTTTGGGTTATCCCAGGTTCTCTACACATATGCTGCTATGTATGATAATTCTATGTAACTGTATTGTGTATACCTGAATAAATTTACTTACTTACTTACTTACTTATTCAGGACCCTGTACACCGTGTATGTTAGGCCCATATTGGAGTATGCGGCACCAGTTTGGAACCCACACCTAGCCAAGCACGTGAAGAAACTAGAGAAAGTGCAAAGGTTTGCAACAAGACTAGTCCCAGAGCTAAGAGGTATGTCCTACGAGGAGAGGTTAAGGGAAATCAACCTGACGACACTGGAGGACAGGAGAGATAGGGGGGACATGATAACGACATACAAAATACTGAGAGGAATTGACAAGGTGGACAAAGACAGGATGTTCCAGAGATTGGACACAGTAACAAGGGGACACAGTTGGAAGCTGAAGACACAGATGAATCACAGGGATGTTAGGAAGTATTTCTTCAGCCACAGAGTAGTCAGTAAGTGGAATAGTTTGGGAAGCGATGTAGTGGAGGCAGGATCCATACATAAAAGAAGCCAGGTTACTAGGATCCCATGGTAGAAATAGTGTTATGCTTAGATTCCACTCACATGACAGGAAAAAAGACTTAATTATTGCATCTATTAAAGTAAAGAAAGAGGTATACATAAACGAGTGTCTTACCAAAAAACGTCAGAACCTCCTGTATAGAGTCAGAAAACTTAAGCGAGAGAATAATGACACAATACACCAATGCTTCACACGGGATGGGAAAATTCTAGTTAGGAAAACAAATGTAGGTCAACTGTACACAATCACGAACGAGAATGATCTATCACGATTTCTCAGGGATACTGATCTTACAAAGAATAACTAAACAATGTCCAACTTAAAAGCCTACGTAGTGTAGTGTATGTTTTGCTCCATTATTGTTCAAATTTCATTGTACAATCTCTTAGTAATTAAATATTCAACTACCTCATTTTGTAATTTTACTAGTAAGCATAAATCACCTTATGTGATTTTCTTATTTACTATTGTTCGCTTGAACATTAGCTGAATTGATACTTTCTCTGTCCATATTACTACCTCTTATTTTTTTAAATACTGTCAATTGATATTACTTACTAAAATTAATAAATATCATTTTTACTAAAATTTCTATTTACTCTTAACATTTTTGACATTTAATAACCATTACTTGTCTAATTACCTTTACCTGTTTTAATACCACATTTACTATCCTAGATTACTCTTAATTACCTTGTACTGCCATATAACCTCAAGTATAACTACCAGTGCAATATTGAATGAAATAAACATTACTTTTTCGCTTTTTTGTAATCATTATTACTTACTAAAATTTTATTAAACACCATATTTACTACCAGTCAATTTTACTTTTGTACATTAAACATTATTTTATACTTCCCATAACATTTTGTTGCCAAATTTTCAAGTTTTTATATTCAACCCCAACCTTTGTATTATCCTTTGTACCTGTGTACCTGGGTACCTGTCTACCATCTTACTATCACATTATAACCAAGACATTACCATTGTGATTTTTTACTATTATTCTTTTGGTACTTTAATTGTGAATTTTATTTTGTCAATTTAAATCTATAGTTATAATCTTGATCTTGTCAACAACCTATACCAGACTCTAGTGCAATTGCAAGTACCATTTCAAATTGTATTTTTATATTATAAGTTTATATTATAATTCCTACCATCTGTCCATTTAACTTTGCTTACCATTACTTAATTTTAGTCCCTTATATATTTTAGCTTTATATAACTATCCTAGTTTATATATCCACAATTGTTAAAATAATCAAGGTGCTATTCTCAGGTGCTAAAGTAGAATAAGTTCACAATTTTGCCATTATATTCCAAAGCTCATTTATTTGATTACCACTTTATTCTTCACCACAACCTATATTAGTCCCTTTTTATTATAATTTTAAACTATAATTCTAACTTTAAAAAATTACCTTTATAGTACTACCTACTATCATATTCCCAAGCTCTATTATATGATCATCACTTTATTTGTATTAGTCCCTTAGCTCATTATTTTACATTTGTTAAATAATTCAGGTGCTCTTTTTTAGCTTAAGACTATTTACTTTGTTTTATACTTAATTCTAACTATAGATTCACTACAAATCTTATGATTACAAGCATTGATCCTGATACCAACCTCTTATTTAATGACTTAAATGAATCAAACAGTTACTGTAATTACTACACTGCAGAACAATCAAAGGCACTTCTCAGTGCCAACAACAACATAACTGTCTTTAACTACAATATCAGATCTTTAAGCAAGTATTACGATGACCTCATAGCATTACTAAATTCCTTACATGCCAATATGTCCATCATTACACTAACTGAAACCTGGCTAAAGCCTGATAGTACAGATGTCTATGCCATTCCTGGTTACACAGCCATACACAACTGTAGGCCAGACCAACAAGGGGGTGGCACAGCCATATACTACTCAGACCAACTAGAATGTATCACTAATACTTGCACAAGGGATGAACATGGGGAATATATAATAGCTAAATTCAAATCCAAATACCTACAAAAACCTCTCACATTGATAAACATCTACAGAGTTCCACAATCAAACATTAGCCAATTTAGTCAAAATCTAGGAAGTATGATAACTGATGCACGCATGAACAAAGATCACTTACTACTCTCAGGTGACTTCAATATAAATCTCCTGCAAGACCAGGACCCACACGTTACTGAATTCACAAACACAATGAGTAACTGTATGTTACTACCAACAGTAACAAAACCTACAAGAGTTACAGAGACTAGTGTTTCCCTACTTGACCACATCTGGACCAACACCATATCCCCTTTAAAATCAGGCATAATTACAGATAATACCACAGACCACTACCCTACTTTCCTCATAACAACTCTTGGTAAACTACCCCAAGACACTACTAAAGTCACCTTCAGACTTCACAATGAGGCAGCCATTAATAACTTCACAACAGCATTAGCAAACATTGATTGGCACACTGAGCTAGAAATCTATACAGATATTGACGAATGTATTAATAATTTTCTAAAAAAGACCCAATACCTCTATAACAAGCACTGCCCTAAAAAAACTAAACAGATGACAGCAAAGAGACTGAACAGTCCCTGGCTAACACCCAGCATTCTCAAATCCATAAATACAAAACACCAATATGAAAAACAGTACAGAATGGGTCACATAACCAGAGACCAAACAAAACGTTACTCGTCAATCCTAACCAGCCTGATAAGAAGGGCAAAAAAATTGTATTATGAGAACAGATTATCCAACTTACGAGGTGATATAAAAAAGACCTGGAAAACCCTATCAGAAATTCTGGGAACAAAAAAGATATCACGAAATAGCGAAATAAAATTGGCAAAATCAGATGAACCCCAACTCCCACCAACAGAAACAGCAAACAGACTCAATGATTTCTTCTCCACTATAGGACAAAACCTTGCCAATAAAATCCCAAGCTCAGATACCCCACCAAATGACTACCTCACCGGCAACTACCCGAACACACTGTTCCTAGCTCCGACTAACCCATACGAAGTCTCCCTTATTATCAATGCACTAAAAAACAAGGCAGGAGATTTAAGTACCTTACCACCCTTTATATACAAAAAAGTGACACAAGTGCTATCTCCAATCATTGCAACACTCTTTAACAAATCCATCGAATCCTCCACCTTCCCTACAGTACTCAAAATAGCAAGGGTCACCCCGATCCACAAAGGAGGAGACCAAACAGAGTTGAATAACTATAGGCCAATATCCAACTTACACCCTCTCTCAAAAATCTTCGAAAAATTAATTCATAAACGAATCTACTCCTACCTTATCTCCCAAAACATACTCAACCCCTGCCAATTTGGATTCAGGCCTAATAAAAATACTAATGATGCTATTATACACATGCTAGAACATATATACACTGCAATAGAGAAAAAAGAAGTCCCACTGGGGATCTTCATTGACTTACGTAAAGCTTTTGATACAGTTGACCATGACTTGCTCCACGTAAAATTGTCACACTATGGTATAAGAGGGCACTCCCTCAACTACCTCAAGTCATACCTCAGCAACAGAAGCCAATATGTGTACGCAAATGGGGCAAACTCTTCTGCGCAACCAATTACAGTTGGTGTCCCACAGGGAAGTGTCCTTGGCCCTCTTCTCTTTCTCCTATACATAAATGACCTTCCAAATGCTTCGCAATTACTCAAACCCACACTATTTGCAGATGACACTACATACGTCTTCTCTCACCCGAGCCAAGTCACACTAGCCAATACTGTAAATACCGAATTACAGAAAATATCTACCTGGATGAGGACTAACAAACTTACACTAAACATTGACAAAACCTACTTCATTCAGTTTGGTAACAGAGCTACAGATGTCCCTCTTAACATAATGATAAACGGATCACCTATCACAAAGCTAACAGAGGGAAAATTCTTAGGAATCCACCTTGATAATAGACTCAAATTTCATACACATATACAACAAATTTCTAAGAAAATTTCCAAGACTGTAGGCATACTATCGAAGATACGGTACTATGTTCCACAGTCAACCCTCCTGGCCCTATATCACTCTCTTATTTACCCCTATCTCACCTACGGAATTTGTGCATGGGGCTCAACAACAATTAACCATCTCAGACCACTAAT
>NW_027196212.1:5000-60000 GCF_038502225.1 Cherax quadricarinatus | reverse complement strand
GAGAGAAAGTGTGGGAAGACTGAGAGAAGGGATGGGAAGACTGAGAGAAGGGATGGAAAGACTGAGAGAAGGGATGGAAAGACTGAGAGAAGGGATGGAAAGACTGAGAAAAGGGATGGGAAGACTGAGAGATGGGATGGGAAGACTGAGAGAAGGTTACCTGGAGGTTGGGAAGACTGAGAGAAGGGATGGGAAGACTGACAGAAGGGATGGGTAGACTGAGATAAAGGATGAGAAGACTGAGAGAAGGGGTGGGAAGACTGAGAGAAAGGATGGGAAGACTGGGAGAAGGGATGGGAAGACTGAGAGAAGGATGGGAAGACTGAGAGAAGAAGTGGGAAAACTGAGAGAAGGGATGGGAAGACTGAGAGAAGGGATGGGAAGACTGAGAGAAGGGATGGGAAGACTGAGAGAAGGGATGGAAAGACTGAGAGAAGGGGTGGAAAGACTGAGAGAAGGGGTGGGAAGACTGGGAGAAGGGATTGGAAGACTGAGGGAAGGGGTGGGAAGACTGAGAGAAGGGATGGGAATACTGAGAGAAGGGACTGGAAGACTGAGAGAAGGGGTGGGAAGACTGAGAGAAGGGATGGAAAGACTGAGAGAAGGGATTGGAAGACTGAGAGAACGGATTGGAAGACTGAGGGAAGGGGTGGGAAGACTGAGAAAAGGGATGGGAAGACTGAGAGAAGGGATGGGAAGACTGAGAGAAGGAATGGGAAGACTGAGAGAAGGGATTGGAAGACTGAGGGAAGGGGTGGAAAGACTGAGAAAAGGAATGGGAAGACTGAGAGAAGGGACTGGAAGACTGAGAGAAGGGGTGGGAAGACTGAGAGAAGGGACTGGAAGACTGAGAGAAGGATGGGAAGACTGAGAGAAGGGACTGGAAGACTGAGAGAAGGGGTGGGAATTCTGAAAGAAGGGGTGGGAAGACTGAGAGAAGGGGTGGGAAGACTGACAGAAGGGGTGGGAAGACTGAGAAAAGGGATGGGAAGACTAAGAGAAGGGATGGGAAGACTGAGAGAAGGAGTGGGAAGACTGAGAGAAGGGACTGGAAGACTGAGAGAAGGGGTGGGAAGACTGAGAGAAGGGACTGGAAGACTGAGAGAAGGTGTGGGAAGACTGAGAGAAGGGGTGGGAAGACTGAGAGAAGGTGTGGGAAGACTGAGAGAAGGTGTGGGAAGACTGAGAGAAGGTGTGGGAAGACTGAGAGAAGGGTTGGGAAGACTGAGAGAAGGGGTGGGAAGACTGGTAGAAGGGTTGGGAAGACTGAGAGAAGGGGTGGGAAGACTGAGAGAAGGGGTGGGAAGACTGAGAGAAGGTGTAGGAAGACTGAGAAACGGTGTGGGAAGACTGAGAGAAGGTGTGGGAAGACTGAGAGAAGGGGTGGGAAGACTGGTAGAAGGGGTGGGAAGACTGAGAGAAGGGGTGGAAAAACTGAGAGAAGGTGTGGGAAGACTGAGAGAAGGTGTGGGAAGACTGAGAGAAGGGGTGGGAAGACTGAGAGAAGGTGTGGGAAGACTGAGAGGTGTGGGAAGACTGAGAGAAGAGGTGGGAAGACTGAGAGAAGGGGTGGGAAGACTGAGAGAAGGTGTGGGAAGACTGAGAGAAGGTGTGGGAAGACTGAGAGAAGGTGTGGGAAGACTGAGAGAAGGGTTGGGAAGACTGAGAGATGGGGTGGAAAGACTGGTAGAAGGGTTGGGAAGACTGAGAGAAGGGGTGGGAAGACTGAGAGAAGGGGTAGGAAGACTGAGAGAAGGGGTGGGAAGACTGGTAGAAGGGGTGGGAAGACTGGTAGAAGGTGTGGGAAGACTGAGAGAAGGGCTGGGAAGACTGAGAGAAGGGGTGGGAAGACTGGTAGAAGGGGTGGGAAGACTGGTAGAAGGGGTGGGAAGACTGAGAGAAGGGGTGGGAAGACTGGTAGAAGGGTTGGGAAGACTGGTAGAAGGGGTGGGAAGACTGGTAGAAGGGGTGGGATGACTGGTAGAAGGGGTGGGAAGACTGGTAGAAGGGGTGGGAAGACTGGGAGAAGGGGTGGAAGACTGAGAGAAGGGGTGAGACGACTGAGAGAAGGGATGGGAGACTGGGAGAAGTGGTGGAAGACTGAGAGAAGAGGTGGAAAGACTGAGAGAAGGAATGGGAAGACTGAGAGTTGTGGGAAGACTGAGAGAAGGGGTGGGAAGACTGAGAGAAGGTGTGGAAAGACTGAGAGAAGAGGTGGGAAGACTGAGAGAAGAATGGGAAGACTGAGAGAAGGTTTGGGCAGACTGAGAGAAGGGATGGGAAGACTAAGAGAAGGGATGGGAAGACTGAGAGAAGAGACTGGAAGATTGAGAGAAGGGATGGGAAGACTGAGAGAAAGGATTGTAAGACTGAGAGAAGGGGTGGGAAGACTGAGAGAAGCAATTGGAAAACTGAGAGAAGGGATTGGAAGACTGAGAGAAGGGGTGGGAAGACTGAGAGAAAGGGTGGGAAGACTGAGAGAAGGGGTGGGAAGACTGAGAGAAGGGGTGGGAAGACTGAGAGAAGGGATGGGAAGACTGAGAGAAGGGGTGGGAAGACTGAGAGAAGGGATGGGAAGACTGAGAGAAGGGATGGGAAGACTGAGAGAAGGGATGGGAAGACTGAGAGAAGGGGTGGGAAAACCGTGAAAAACGTGTGTAATTTCGGGTAAGTGTCAGAGAAAATTTTTTGCCTTCCTTTTATTTTCTTTTTTTTCATACTTTTTCTTTTATCTGTATCTCTACGCTGCCACAGAGTTTCCTCTCTAAACGTGCGAGTGTTGTCGTCGTATGTTTAGATTTGCATACATTTCCCCGCAGACTTAAGCAAGTAAGTTTATTTAGGCATAGATACACATAAGTACAATTATCATATATAGTGTAAATTACCTAGGATAACTCCCAAAAAAAGGTCGGACAAAGTGACTTATTTCCATTTCTTGTACCCAGTGATATCCTCTGTCACCTAATTTCACTCTCTAGCACCCGATCATACCCTCTAGCACCCGATCATACCCTCTAGCACCCAGTGATACCCACTGACACCAATGACACCCACTGGCACCCACCAAACGTGACGAGATCCTGCCACGTTTCCTGCATCACGCGACGTGCAGCCTCGCGAGGATTTGAGTATCGCGGATGTATGTCCTTTACATGCGGTAATCGGCAGCTTCCGTCTAGCGAGACGACGTAAGCCGTTCCCGACAGCTCGCGCACCAGAGCTGTGGCTTTGATCGTTCAAGACACTTTAGTACAGCGTAGACAGGTAGGTATTGTGTGTGTATATTGTGTTTATGTTGACTCGTGCTTTGTATACACATAAATGTATCCTTTTATATTTCAGCAAACACGTCTGGCGACCTTTTCTCTCTCTCTCTCTCTCTCTCTCTCTCTCTCTCTCCCTCATATATTATTCAGTGTAGGTCATCCTGAGAGCTGGTAATTCCCTAGTGATAGTAACTGAAGCTCTGCTGGAAGGAAACCTTGGAAGCTGCCGTTGTTGGTGGACCTTTTAATGGAATACCTGTATCATCATCGTCCTGCTGTAGTTTTCCAGCTCCGGCTGACGAATGTCAACACCGCGGATGTGAGCCATCCTGTGTGGTAGAGAAAGATACGGTAAGCAAGGTCTCTGCTCCCACTGTGGATCTATCATTTAGAAGAGGGTAGCAGCACGTTTTCCCTTTCCCCTGTCCACTCTTCCTACCGACTGTCACTACCCTCTGTCACTGCCCACTGCCACCGCCCACTGCCACCTCCCACTTAATAGATGCCTAGGCACCTAATGCTGCTAATTAAAAACAAATAATTTCCTCTCATCAACTCCCACTCATCAACCCGTTCTCATCAACTCCCTCTCATCAACTCCTTCTCATCAACTCCCTCTCATCAACCCCGTTCTCTCATCAACTCCCTCTCATCAACTCCCTCTTATCAACGCTCTCTCATCACCTCCCTCTCATCACTCCCACTCGTCAACTCCCTCTCATCACACCCACTCATTTAGCAGGGAGACCAGCAGGACCAACACCCACACCCGTCCACCCCACTTACGTTCCATCTTCCCTTCCACTGGTCTCCTCCCCCCTCTACTTCTCAATCATCCCTCTCTCTCATCTACCCTCCTATAAATTCCCTTTCCCCCTTCAACCCATTAATCCAACACCAACCCGCTCACCCGCCCACCCACTCACCCGCCCACCCACTCACCCGCCCACCCCTCTCTTCCATGACTCACCGACAAGACTCCGCAATAGTAAACAGGAAAATAAGAACCTACTCACGAAGTCTGGTCAGAAATTCCGTAGCGAGAATATAGGGGAAGGAGGGAGATACAGGGGGAGGGGGAGATGAGGAAGCAGGAGGAGGGGGAGAGGGAGGAAGCAGGGGGTAAAGAGGAAGAAGGAGGATGAGGGGAGGGGAATCAAGTAGGGGTGAAGAGGGAGGAGGAGGAGGAGGAGGAAGGGGAGGGATGCTGCTCCTCATCTCCCAAAGTAAACAATGAAGGAAGCATCATGTAGCTCATTCTTCTTCAAGAAATATTAAACACATTGAATGGTCGCCTGCAGTGTGTTGGGAGGGGGGAAGGGGAGGAGGGGAGGGGGAGAGGGGAGGGGGAGGGAAGGGGGTACGGGAAGGGCTGCAGCCTGTGTCGGTGCATACAAATTGCTCCTTTGGCCAGGCGGACTACTAAAATGTGTTTGGGCAGCGTGTTATCTGGAGAGTGTCTTGTGTGTACCTCCACTCACTGTTGTTCTCTCCTTGTTACACCAACCACCACCCACCGCCCATCCACCACCACCCACCGCCCTCCGCCCACCCACCACAACCCACCTCCCACCACCCCTGCACCACCCATCACCAGCTAGCGTGACGCTCTACCCATCACCAGCTAGCGTGACGCTCTACCCATCACCAGCTAGCGTGACGCTCCACCCATCACCAGCCAGCGTGACGCTCCACCCATCACCAGCTAGCGTGACGCTCCACCCATCACCAGCTAGCGTGACGCTCCACCCATCACCAGCTAGCGTGACGCTCCACCCATCACCAGCTAGCGTGACGCTCCACCCATCACCAGCTAGCGTGACGCTCCACCCATCACCAGCTAGCGTGACGCTCCACCCATCACCAGCTAGCGTGACGCTCCACCCATCACCAGCTAGCGTGACGCTCCACCCATCACCAGCTAGCGTGACGCTCCACCCATCACCAGCTAGCGTGACGCACCACCCATCACCAGCTAGCGTGACGCTCCACCCATCACCAGCTAGCGTGACGCTCCACCCATCACCAGCTAGCGTGACGCTCCACCCATCACCAGCTAGCGTGACGCACCACCCATCACCAGCTAGCGTGACGCTCCACCCATCACCAGCTAGCGTGACCCACCACCCATCACCAGCTAGCGTGACGCACCACCCATCACCAGCAAGCGTGACGCTCCACCCATCACCAGCTAGCGTGACGCTCCACCCATCACCAGCTAGCGTGACGCACCACCCATCACCAGCTAGCGTGACGCTCCACCCATCACCAGCTAGCGTGACGCTCCACCCATCACCAGCTAGCGTGACGCTCCACCCATCACCAGCTAGCGTGACGCACCACCCATCACCAGCTAGCGTGACGCTCCACCCATCACCAGCTAGCGTGACGCACCACCCATCACCAGCTAGCGTGACGCACCACCCATCACCAGCTAGCGTGACGCACACCCCATCACCAGCTAGCGTGACGCTCCACCCATCACCAGCTAGCGTGACGCTCCACCCATCACCAGCTAGCGTGACGCACCACCCATCACCAGCTAGCGTGACGCACCACCCATCACCAGCTAGCGTGACGCACCACCCATCACCAGCTAGCGTGACGCACCACCCATCACCAGCTAGCGTGACGCTCCACCCATCACCAGCTAGCGTGACGCACCACCCATCACCAGCTAGCGTGACGCTCCACCCATCACCAGCTAGCGTGACGCACCACCCATCACCAGCTAGCGTGACGCACCACCCATCACCAGCTAGCGTGACGCACCACCCATCACCAGCTAGCGTGACGCTCCACCCATCACCAGCTAGCGTGACGCTCCACCCATCACCAGCTAGCGTGACGCACCACCCATCACCAGCTAGCGTGACGCTCTACCCATCACCAGACACCAGTAGTCATAATCAATTTTATATTGGTCTTATTTAAAATCTGTCGTTGTGTCTCTCGTGATATGATAGTAAACGACAAACAAACTTTTGCAATAGTTAAATGACTTTTGACAGGAAATGGTTCTCAACGAGGCAATTTAAAAAAAAGGCCAATAAACCCCTGGCTGCCTTCAAGAGAGAGCTGGACAGATACCTAAAGTCGGTGCCGGATCAGCCGGGCTGTGGCTCGTACGTCGGACTGCGTGCGGCCAGCAGTAACAGCCTAGTTGATCAGGCCCTGATCCATCGGGAGGCCTGGTCGTGGACCGGGCCGCGGGGGCGTTGATCCCCGGAATAACCTCCAGGTAACCTCCAGGTAGCGAGTGAGAGACAGTAATGGGGACTCATCAATCTCCTTGCATGCCCCATTAAAACCCTTGAATTAATGTTACTGTCTCAACAGACAGTACCTCTGAAGAGTTTCGAGAGTTTTCCTGCTTCCGCAGCCCGGCCCTAGGTCAGGCTTCTCTGGCGCTTGCCTGGTCAACCAGGTTGTTGCTACTGGTGGCTTGCTGGCCCGCATATTCATCAGCCTGGTTCATCCGGCACATGATGACCACATTAGTTCCGGCAGTGTTTCTCATATCTTCTGTTGGAGTGTTGAATAATCTTGGCCTACTCATATTGATATAGTTCTCTTACTGTGCCCACAGCTCCCCCTGCCTCTCACTGAGGTGTCGCGTAGCTGGATCGCTAGTGCACTCAGCTCACACACTGAGGTCCGGAGTTCGAATCTTCTCCGGTACGGCTGGAAAAAATTAGGGATGTGTTTCCAAAAGACACCTGCCGTCCTTGTCACCCATCAGTTTAAAATGGGTACCTGGGTGTTAGTGGGTCGCATCCTGGGACAAAACTGACCTAATTTGCCAGAAATGCTCAGCATAACAAGCGGCTTTCCATATAGTAGTATATCACTGATGTCAGCTATGTTTGTATACCATGTACATGTAGTAAATAAAGATATCATTATTATTATTATTATTAATATTATTATTATTATTATTATTATTATTATTATTATTATTATTATTCTATATGTTCTTCCGTATGCCTCAATCCAGTATGTTGTTATGGCAGTGAGAAGATTTGGGACTAGGTACAAGGGGTTCTTAACCCGCGTCTGGAAACACTTGACCTACTTCCTGACGAACCTTACCTAACCTAACCTAACCTAACCTAACCTAACCTAACCTAACCTAACCTAACCATTTTAGGATTACAGACTCACAATGGATTGAGCACTGTGTGGTCATAGCACCTTCACCAGACTGTGGAACTCATCACCATCATCGTCACCAGTCATGTTCAGTATCATCGTCACCAGTCATGTTCAGCATCATCGTCACCAGTCATGTTCAGTATCATCGTCACCAGTCATGTTCACCATCATCGTCACCAGTCATGTTCAGTATCATCGTCAACAGTCATGTTCAGTATCATCGTCACAAGTCATGTTCAGTATCATCGTCACCAGTCATGTTCAGAATCATCGTCACCAGTCATGTTCAGTATCATCGTCACCAGTCATGTTCAGTATCATCGTCACCAGTCATGTTCAGTATCATTGTCACCAGTCATGTTCAGTATCATCGTCACCAGTCATGTTCAGCATCATCGTCACCAGTCATGTTCAGCATCATCGTCACCAGTCATGTTCAGTATCATTGTCACCAGTCATGTTCAGTATCATCGTCACCAGTCATGTTCAGCATCATCGTCACCAGTCATGTTCAGTATCGTCGTCACCAGTCATGTTCAGCATCATCGTCACCAGTCATGTTCAGTATCATCGTCACCAGTCATGTTCAGTATCATCGTCACCAGTCATGTTCAGTATCATCGTCACCAGTCATGTTCACCATCTTCGTCACCAGTCATGTTCAGTATCATCGTCACCAGTCATGTTCAGTATCATCGTCACCATTCATGTTCAGCATCATCGTCACCAGTCATGTTCAGTATCATCGTCACCAGTCATGTTCACCATCATCGTCACCAGTCATGTTCAGTATCATCGTCAACAGTCATGTTCAGTATCATCGTCACAAGTCATGTTCAGTATCATCGTCACCAGTCATGTTCAGAATCATCGTCACCAGTCATGTTCAGTATCATCGTCACCAGTCATGTTCAGTATCATCGTCACCAGTCATGTTCAGTATCATTGTCACCAGTCATGTTCAGTATCATCGTCACCAGTCATGTTCAGCATCATCGTCACCAGTCATGTTCAGCATCATCGTCACCAGTCATGTTCAGTATCATTGTCACCAGTCATGTTCAGTATCATCGTCACCAGTCATGTTCAGCATCATCGTCACCAGTCATGTTCAGTATCATCGTCACCAGTCATGTTCAGCATCATCGTCACCAGTCATGTTCAGTATCATCGTCACCAGTCATGTTCAGTATCATCGTCACCAGTCATGTTCAGTATCATCGTCACCAGTCATGTTCACCATCTTCGTCACCAGCCATGTTCAGTATCATCGTCACCAGTCATGTTCAGTATCATCGTCACCAGTCATGTTCAGTATCATCGTCAACAGTCATGTTCAGTATCATCGTCACCAGTCATGTTCAGTATCATCGTCACCAGTCATGTTCAGTATCATCGTCACCAGTCATGTTCAGTATCATCGTCACAAGTCATGTTCAGTATCATCGTCACCAGTCATGTTCAGTATCATCGTCACCGGTCATGTTCAGTATCATCGTCACCAGTCATGTTCAGTATCATCGTCACCAGTCATGTTCAGTATCATCGTCACCAGTCATGTTCAGTATCATCGTCACAAGTCATGTTCAGTATCATCGTCACCAGTCATGTTCAGTATCATCGTCACCAGTCATGTTCAGTATCATCGTCACCAGTCATGTTCAGTATCATCGTCACCAGTCATGTTCAGTATCATCGTCACCAGTCATGCTCAGTATCATCGTCACCAGTCATGTTCAGTATCATCGTCACCAGTCATGTTCACCATCATCGTCACCAGTCATGTTCAGTATCATCGTCACCAGTCATGTTCAGTATCATCGTCACCAGTCATGTTCAGTATCATCGTCACCGGTCATGTTCAGTATCATCGTCACCAGTCATGTTCAGTATCATCGTCACCAGTCGTCACCAGTCATGTTCAGTCATCAGCATCCTCGTCACCAGTCATGTTCAGTATCATCGTCACCAGTCATGTTCAGTATCATCGTCACCAGTCATGTTCAGTATCATCGTCACCAGTCATGTTCAGTATCATCGTCACCAGTCATGTTCAGTATCATCGTCACCAGTCATGTTCAGTATCATCGTCACCAGTCATGTTCAGTATCATCGTCACCAGTCATGTTCAGTCATCATCGTCAGCATCATCGTCACCAGTCATGTTCAGTATCATCGTCATCAGTCATGTTCAGTATCATCGTCACCGGTCATGTTCAGTATCATCGTCACCTTTCATGTTCAGTATCATCGTCACCAGTCATGTTCAGTATCATCGTCACCAGTCATGTTCAGTATCATCGTCACCAGTCATGTTCAGTATCATCGTCACCAGTCATGTTCAGTATCATCGTCACCAGTCATGTTCAGTATCATCGTCACCAGTCATGTTCAGTATCATCGTCACCAGTCATGCTCAGTATCATCGTCACCAGTCATGTTCAGTATCATCGTCACCAGTCATGTTCAGTATCATCGTCACCAGTCATGTTCAGTATCATCGTCACCAGTCATGTTCAGTATCATCGTCACCAGTCATGTTCAGTGTCGTCACCAGTCATGTTCAGTATCATCGTCACCAGTCATGTTCATATCATCATCATCGTCATCGTCACCAGTCATGTTCAGTATCATCGTCACCAGTCATGTTCAGTATCATCGTCACCAGTCATGTTCAGTATCATCGTCACCAGTCATGTTCAGTATCATCGTCACCAGTCATGTTCAGTATCATCGTCACCAGTCATGTTCAGTATCATCGTCACCAGTCATGTTCAGTATCATCGTCACCAGTCATGTTCAGTATCATCGTCACCATGTTCAGTATCATCGTCACCAGTCATGTTCAGTATCATCGTCACCAGTCATGTTCAGTATCATCGTCACCAGTCATGTTCAGTATCATCGTCACCAGTCATGTTCAGTATCATCGTCACCAGTCATGTTCAGTATCATCGTCACCAGTCATGTTCAGTATCATCGTCACCAGTCATGTTCAGTATCATCGTCACCAGTCATGTTCAGTATCATCGTCACCAGTCATGTTCAGTATCATCGTCACCAGTCATGTTCAGTATCATCGTCACCAGTCATGTTCAGTATCATCGTCACCAGTCATGTTCAGTATCATCGTCACCAGTCATGTTCATCGTCACCAGTCATGTTCAGTATCATCGTCACCAGTCATGTTCAGTATCATCGTCACCAGTCATGTTCAGTATCATCGTCACCATGTTCAGTATCATCGTTCAGTATCATCGTCACCAGTCATGTTCAGTATCATCGTCACCAGTCATGTTCAGTATCATCGTCACAAGTCATGTCATGTTCATGTATCATCGTCACCAGTCATGTTCAGTATCATCGTCACCAGTCATGTTCAGTAGTATCATCGTCACCAGTCATGTCACATCGTCACCAGTCATGTTCAGTATCATCGTCACCAGTCATGTTCAGTATCATCGTCACCAGTCATGTTCAGTATCATCGTCACCAGTCATGTTCAGTATCATCGTCACCAGTCATGTTCAGTATCATCGTCACCAGTCATGTTCAGTATCATCGTCACCAGTCATGTTCAGTATCATCGTCACCAGTCATGTTCAGTATCATCGACACCAGTCATGTTCAGTCACCAGTCATGTTCAGTATCATCGTCACCAGTCATGTTCAGTATCATCGTCACCAGTCATGTTCAGTATCATCGTCACCAGTCATGTTCAGTATCATCGTCACCAGTCATGTTCAGTATCATCGTCACCAGTCATGTTCAGTATCATCGTCACCAGTCATGTTCAGTATCATCGTCACCAGTCATGTTCAGTATCATCACCAGTATCATCGTCAGTCATGTTCAGTATCATCGTCACCAGTCATGTTCAGTATCATCGTCACCAGTCATGTTCAGTATCATCGTCACCAGTCATGTTCAGTATCATCGTCACCAGTCATGTTCAGTATCATCGTCACCAGTCATGTTCAGTATCATCGTCACCAGTCATGTTCAGTATCATCGTCACCAGTCATGTTCAGTATCATCGTCACCAGTCATGTTCAGTATCATCGTCACCAGTCATGTTCAGTATCATCGTCACCAGTCATGTTCAGTATCATCGTCACCAGTCATGTTCAGTATCATCGTCACCAGTCATGTTCAGTATCATCGTCACCAGTCATGTTCAGTATCATCGTCACCAGTCATGTTCAGTATCATCGTCACCAGTCATGTTCAGTATCATCGTCACCAGTCATGTTCAGTATCATCGTCACCAGTCATGTTCAGTATCATCGTCACCAGTCATGTTCAGTATCATCGTCACCAGTCATGTTCAGTATCATCGTCACCAGTCATGTTCAGTATCATCGTCACCAGTCATGTTCAGTATCATCGTCACCAGTCCATGTTCAGTATCATCGTCACCAGTCATGTTCAGTATCATCGTCACCAGTCATGTTCAGTATCATCGACACCAGTCATGTTCAGTATCATCGTCACCAGTCATGTTCAGTATCATCGTCACCAGTCATGTTCAGTATCATCGTCACCAGTATCATCGTCACCAGTTATGTTCAGTATCATCGTCACCAGTCATGTTCAGTATCATCGTCACCAGTCATGTTCAGAATCATCGTCACCAGTCATGTTCAGTATCATCGTCACCAGTCATGTTCAGTATCATCGTCACCAGTCATGTTCAGTATCATCGTCACAAGTCATGTTCAGTATCATCGTCACCAGTCATGTTCAGTATCATCGTCACCAGTCATGTTCAGTATCATCGTCACCAGTCATGTTCAGTATCATCGTCACCAGTCATGTTCAGTATCATCGTCACCAGTCATGTTCACCATCATCGTCACCAGTCATGTTCAGTATCATCGTCACCAGTCATGTTCAGTATCATCGTCACCAGTCATGTTCAGTATCATCGTCACAAGTCATGTTCAGTATCATCGTCACCAGTCATGTTCAGTAACATCGTCACCGGTCATGTTCAGTATCATCGTCACCAGTCATGTTCAGTATCATCGTCACCAGTCATGTTCAGTATCATCGTCACCAGTCATGTTCAGTATCATCGTCACAAGTCATGTTCAGTATCATCGTCACCAGTCATGTTCAGTATCATCGTCACCAGTCATGTTCAGTATCATCGTCACCTGTCATGTTCAGTATCATCGTCACCAGTCATGTTCAGTATCATCGTCACAAGTCATGTTCAGTATCATCGTCACCAGTCATGTTCAGTATCATCGTCACCAGTCCTGTTCACCATCATCGTCACCAGTCATGTTCAGTATCATCGTCACCAGTCATGTTCAGTATCATCGTCACCAGTCATGTTAAGTATCATCGTCACCAGTCATGTTCAGTATCATCGTCACCAGTCATGTTCAGTATCATCGTCACCAGTCATGTTCAGTATCATTGTCACCAGTCATGTTCAGTATCATCGTCACCAGTTATGTTCAGTATCATCGTCACCAGTCATGTTCAGTATCATCGTCACCAGTCATGTTCAGAATCATCGTCACCAGTCATGTTCAGTATCATCGTCACCAGTCATGTTCAGTATAATCGTCACCAGTCATGTTCAGTATCATCGTGACTGTCATGTAGGGGGGTAATGATTGGGGGAATATGGGGGTAAGCGGAGGGAGTCAGTAGGTAGGGGATAGGCGAGGCAGTAGGAGGGATGAGTGCAGAGGTCGGTAGGTAATATGAGGTCACTGGTGACTACACCTTCACCTCTCATTACTCTACCCACCACTCCACACTACTCACCCTCTCACTACTTTAACTAAACATAATAAAATATAAGAAATAGGAACAGAAAATAACGGGGACAGTGAATATTACTATTCTACTCAAACACAGTTTATTATTAAGTCCTTGTACAATAATATATTTGGGAACAGGAGTACATCATTGGGGTTTAGATAAATGGGGTGGTACACATACGCAGTGAGACAGGGAACACAATCAACTTGACGAAAATGAATATAACTTACAATATAGTACAGAGGGCATTTTATCACAGGAACTAAGCCACAGGTCCACAGGTCCCAAGACCTACACAGCACGAGTACTGCGCCAAGCCAGTACTCTGCCCAATACCTCCAACAGTCTCCTCCAGAGACTTCAGCAGCCTTCTCCGGAGCCCTGCACCCCAGCAGCAGCTCCGCTCGAAGTCTCTGCTCAGGAGCTCTGCACCCCAGCAGCAGCTCCGCTCGAATCTCTGCTCAGGAGCTCTGCACCCCAGCAGCAGCTCCGCTCGAATCTCCTCTGCTCAGCTGTTCCTTGGGCTTATATCATGGTCCAAGCACCCTCCACAACCACGTGTACGACCTGACGCCTAAGTCTGACGCAGTAAAGAACAAAAGACCTCAGACGTGGGCGTGGCTACAGACGTTTGCCAAGGCAAGGTGTGACCATATAATTGGTTAAATTAGGTCTCCCTAGAGACCTCACAAGCCCAGCTGAACTACATCACATCCCCCTTTTCTCCCCCAATTTAAAATATCTGAGAACTAGGACAATTTGTCCTAGTTATTAGACTATTTTAATCCTAACCCCTTAAATCTATTACAATACAAAGACAAAATTATACATAATACAAAATTATTTAATTACAAACATTTCCCTCAACCTTCTCATCTACCACAAGGCAGCGTAATCAGTACACCTCGCAGTTGACCAGCATAACAGTTGCTCTCTGGTGCAAAGCCTCCTTACCCGTCATTTCTCCTTAAACCTAAATATCGGGCTCCAGTGCCTTCCCTACTTCTACTAGAAATGCACTAACCAATGCTAGTCACCCTCGCACGATAAACATTGGGCCTAACCTCTCTAGGCTCCTATGGCGTAGAAAACTGCTCCAACGGGTTGCATTTTTTCAACTGCAGCTGGACCACTTCACGACCACCAAGGTCGCATTTTCGGCACACTTCACATGCACACTACAACATCTGAAAATCGAGACAGGGCAGACATCGCAGCTAAGACCCTCCATTATCCTATGCCATTACTAGGTTTCACTGGCCTCATAAAACAAGGCGGCCATAATCACTGGACCGTATTCAAGGTCGCCTTATTTCACACAGGTAACACTAACACTTCTGGCAAGTCAAAGTAGGCTGGGGAGATCTCCTACTCTTAATTGTCTCTCATGGCTGGCAGGCCATCCCCGCATACTGGTCGTACAGGTTGACCAGCAAGGCAGGATACACCTCCATACCACCCTTGATAGCAGGCTGGTCCCAGCAGCTGGAGTCCATCTCCGCGGCTCACGTCCTTCCACATCTCCGAGGATGGCAGCTCCTTCATAGTAGATTCTCCTGTCCTGGCACACCAGCCAGAATCCCTCACACACCACTGCAGCATCACCGCCATCTCCTCCTCTTGAGCTAGGCAGCATCACAGCACGGCCTTATCACAGCAGCACACAGCACGGCAACAGCATCGCAGCACGGTCCCAGCATCACAGCACGTCCGCAGCATCTCAACATCACCGCACGACCTCAGCATCTCAACATCACAGCACGGCCGTATCACAGCAGCACACAGCACGGCCACAGCATCGCAGCATGGCTACAGCATCGCAGCATGGTTACAGCATCTCAGCACGGCCACAGCATCGCAGCACGGCTACAGCATCTCAGCAGCATCACAGCAGCCGACATCAGCAGTAGCAGGCTACAGTCAGTTGCTCGAGGTGAGGTGAGCTCACTTCAGGTCATCAACAGCAGGTGCGGTCACCCATCCCTGGCAACTGCGGGTAACTCGCGGTCCACAGGTGATGGTCACAGAGGCTGGGTGACTCAGACAGGCACCCACTACACTGGATGACAGACCAGGGCAGCAATACATCTACTGGGGCACATCAACTGAGTGACTGGGCACATCAGGTGGAAATAATCATAGGAATCTCTTCAGTGGGTGACAGTTGTGGGCTAGTCTTCCAAGGTGGGCTGGGTGACTTCTCATTCCTCTGTAAATATTCAATTTCGGCCAGTAATTGCTTCCCCCAAAAGTCTCACCCAAACACTGATATTCTCCACCATTTATCTCAAACCAACAACCAACTCCACCAAATATAATAATACAACCAAACAATTATTCAGACCCACTGTCAAGAAAAGGTCAGTTAAGGTCACTAGGATTATAATATTATAATAACACACAAAATCAAATAGTAGCATAAGTATAACCGAGCAGTCAAAAATAAGGCACGTGGGACTGGTTCCTACTATAAAAATGAGAACCACCACCGCTTAGACACCATGTCATGTAGGGGGGGTATTGATTAGGGGAATATGGGGGTAAGCGGAGGGGGTCAGTAGGCAGGGGACAGGCAGGCGAGGTGGTAGGAGGGAGGAGGGCAGAGGTAGGTAGGTAATGACAAGTCAGTGGTGACCACCACGACACTCATTAACTCTACACTACTCACTAACATATGCCTCGCCCACTCTTCACTCGTATATAAACATAATAAAATATAAGAAATAGGAACAGAAAATAACGGGGACAGTGAATATTACTATTCTACTCAAACACAGTTTATTATTAAGTCCTTTTACAATAATATATTTGGGAACAGGAGTACATCATTGGGGTTTAGATAAATGGGGTGGTACACATAAGCAGTGAGACAGGGAACACAATCAACTTGACGAAAATGAATATAACTTACAATATAATACAGAGGGCAGTTCATCACAGGAACTAAGCCACAGGTCCACAGGTCCCAAGACCTACACAGCACGAGTACTGCGCCAAGCCAGTACTCTGCCCAATGCCTCCAACAGTCTCCTCCAGAGACTTCAGCAGCCTTCTCCCGAGCCCTGCACCCCAGCAGCAGCTCCGCTCGAAGTCTCTGCTCAGGAGCTCTGCACCCCAGAAGCAGCTCCGCTCGAATCTCCTCTGCTCAGCTGTTCCTTGGGCTTATATCATGGTCCAAGCACCCTCCACAACCACGTGTACGACCTGACGCCTAAGTCTGACGCCGTCAAGAACAAAAGACCTCAGACGTGGGCGTGGCTACAGACGTTTGCCAAGGCAAGGTGTGACCATATAATTGGTTAAATTAGGTCTCCCTAGAGACCTCACAAGCCCAGCTGAACTACATCACATCACCAGTCATGTTCAGTATCATCGTCACCAGTCATGTTCAGTATCATCGTCACCAGTCATGTTCAGTATCATCGTCACCAGTCATGTTCAGTATCATCGTCACCAGTCATGTTCAGTATCATCGTCACCAGTCATGTTCAGTATCATCATCACCAGTCATGTTCAGTATCATCGTCACCAGTCATGTTCAGTATCATCGACACCAGTCATGTTCAGTATCATCGTCACCAGTCATGTTCAGTATCACTATGACTCCAAAAGATGTCAATAACATATTTTACTTTACATATGGATAACAACAACAGAACAGCTGAAAGAAAATCCTGGATGTATCTGGATGCCTTCACACACACACACACACACACACACACACACACACACACACACACACACACACACACACACACACACACACACACACACACACACACACACACACACACACACACACACACAGAGGCTGGGGAGGCTGAGGAGAGGATTGTACCCAAGGGTAACAGGAATAATGAAAAAGCCAGGATGAGCCCATGGTTTACCCAAAGGTGCAGGGAGGCAAAAACCAAGTGTGCTAGGGAATGGAAGAAATATAGAAGGCAAAGGACCCAGGAGAATAAGGAGAGCAGTCGTAGAGCCAGAAACGAATATGCACAGATAAGAAGGGAGGCCCAAAGACAATATGAAAATGACATAGCAGCGAAAGCCAAATCTGACCCGAAACTGTTGTACAGCCACATCAGGAGGAAAACAACAATCAAGGACCAGGTAATCAGGCTAAGGAAGGAAGGAGGAGAGACAACAAGAAATGACCGTGAAGTATGTGAGGAACTCAACAAGAGATTCAAAGAAGTGTTCACAGAGGAGACAGAAGGGGCTCCAGATAGACGGAGAGGTGGGGCACACCACCATGTGCTGGACACAGTGCACACAATCGAGAAAGAAGTGAAGAGGCTTCTGAGTGAGCTAGATACCTCAAAGGCAATGGGGCCAGATAACATCTCCCCATGGGTATTGAGAGAGGGAGCAGAGGCACTATGTGTACCCCTAACAACAATATTCAATACATCTATCGAAACGGGGAGATTGCCTGAGGCATGGAAGACAGCAAATGTAGTCCCAATCTTTAAAAAAGGAGGCAGACATGAAGCATTAAACTACAGACCAGTGTCACTGACATGTACAGTATGCAAAATCATGGAGAAGATTATCAGGAGAAGAGTGGTGGAACACCTAGAAAGGAATGATCTCATCAACAGCAGCCAACATGGTTTCAGGGACGGGAAATCCTGTGTCACAAACCTACTGGAATTCTATGACATGGTGACAGCAGTAAGACAAGAGAGCGAGGGGTGGGTGGATTGCATATTCTTGGACTGCAAGAAGGCGTTTGACACAGTTCCACACAAGAGATTGGTGCAAAAACTGGGATAACAGGGAAGGCACTACAATGGATCACGGAATACTTGTCAGGAAGACTGCAGCGAGTCATGGTACGTGGCGAGGTGTCAGAGTGGGCACCTGTGACCAGCGGGGTCCCACAGGGGTCAGTCCTAGGACCAGTGCTGTTTCTGGTATTTGTGAACGACATGACGGAAGGAATAGACTCTGAGGTGTCCCTGTTTGCAGATAACGTGAAGTTGATGAGAAGAATTCACTCGATCGAAGACCAGGCAAAACTACTAAGGGATCTGGACAGGCTGCAGACCTGGTCCAGCAATTGGCTCCTGGAGTTCAATCCCACCAAGTGCAAAGTCATGAAAATTAGGGAAGGGCAAAGAAGACCGCAGACGGAGTACAGTCTAGGGGGCCAGAGACTACAAACCTCACTCAAGGAAAAAGATCTTGGTGTGAGTATAACACCAGGCACATCTCCTGAAGCGCACATCAATCAAATAACTGCTGCAGCATATGGGTGCCTAGCAAACCTCAGAACAGCCTTCCGACATCTTAATAAGGAATCGTTCAGGACCCTGTACACCGTGTACGTTAGGCCCATATTGGAGTATGCGGCAACAGTTTGGAACCCACACCTAACCAAGCACGTAAAGAAACTAGAGAAAGTGCAAAGGTTTGCAACAAGACTAGTCCCAGAGCTAAGAGGTATGTCCTACGATGAGAGGTTAAGGGAAATCAACCTGACGACACTGGAGGACAGGAGAGATAGGAGGGACATGATAACGACATACAAAATACTGAGAGGATTGACAAGGTGGACAAAGACAGGATGTTCCAGAGATTGGACACAGTAACAAGGGGACACAGTTGGAAGTTGAAGACACAGATGAATCACAGGGATGTTAGGAAGTATTTCTTCAGCCACAGAGTAGTCAGTAAGTGGAATAGTTTGGGAAGCGATGTAGTGGAGGCAGGATCCATACATAGCTTTAAGCAGAGGTAGGATAAAGCTCACGGTTCAGAGAGAGTGACCTAGTAGCGATCAGTGAAGAGGCGGGGCCAGGAGCTCGGACTCGACCCCCGCAACCTCAACTAGGTGAGAACTAGGTGAGTACACACACACACACACATACACACATACACACACACACACACACACACACACACACACACACACACACAATAAGGGGACTGTAGAGAAAGAAGGGGCACAACTGCATGGAGATGCTCTATCAGAGAAGACTGTAGCAAATGAAAGAGCTAAGCTTTATGTGGAGGCCCTAACAGACAACAACAGAGCCCAAGGAAAGCCGAGAAGGGAAAATGACAGGCCACTGAGCCCAAGTACATTAGCCAGTGAAACTGATGAAAGGAAAGCTGCAGTGGAGGAAACCAAATTAAATGAGGGGATACACAGGGATATGCAGTGGGAGAATGAAAGGGAGAGGTCAGTCTTTGTGTATGGGCTCCAGGAAGTCGAAGGGGAAACATATGAAGCAAGAAAACAAGGGGAAAAAAAAGCAATTGAAAGCATCATGAAAGCAATAGGAGAAGACGATATGACCCAGCTGGAAAATTTTCGGAGAATAGGGGGGTTTGTAAAAAAAAGAACCCGGCCAGTGAGAGTGACCTTCAAGGCAGAAGCGACTCGGACCAGGATCCTGCAAGAGAAAGCACGATTAAGGGACTTGACGGCATACAGGAAGGTGTATCTCGACCGCGACAGAACACAAGAAGAAAGGAAGAAACTGAGAGAGATGGTACAAAGGCGAAAGGAGGAAAGAGAGGGGATGGAGAAGACAGACAGGAGATCCCAGACCCAGGAAGAAGATCAAATACAGCCTCCCTCACAACTTCCTATAGAAGCCTCCCAACCAGGTCAACCCCAGTGCAACCAAACACTCTAAATCAAAACACCCATGCCACATCCAATGCCCCCACCCACTACATTACAAACTTCACCCCCACAGCAACAACCCATAGTTCCTTACCAGGTCTCCCACTTCCCCAACCCCAATATACTTCCCAGACCACAGTCTTAGAAAAGAAGTTGAAGGTGTGGTATACAAATGCAGATGGAATAACAAACAAGTGTGAGGAGTGGCACGAAAGAATCAAAGAGACATCCCCAGACATAATAGCACTCACAGAAACAAAACTCACCAGAATAATAACAGATTCAATCTTTCCATCCGGATATCAAATCCTCAGGAAAGACAGAGGGAGGAGAGGGGGAGGAGCAGTTGCACTGCTCATTAAAAACCAGTGGGGTTTTGAGAAAATGGAAGGAATGGATGGCATGGGCGAAATGGACTACTTAGTAGGAACAATCCAGTCTGAGGGACATAAGGTGATAATTGCAGTAATGTACAACCCATCACAGAACTGCAGGAGGCCAAGAGAAGAATACGATGAGAGCAACAGAGCAATGATCGACACACTAGCCGAGGTGGCCAGGAGAGCACACATGGGGGGAGCAAAGTTACTAGTTATGGGTGATTTCAATCACAAAATATTGACTGGGAAAACCTGGAGCCCCATGGGGGGTCCCGATATATGGAGAGCCAAGATGATGGATGTGGTACTGGAGAACCTCATGCATAAACATGTTAGAGACACTACCAGAGAGAGAGGAGAGGATGAACCAGCAAGGTTGAACCTTGTATTCACCATGAGTAGTTCGGACATCGAGGGTATCATGTATGAAAGGCCCCTGGGAGCTAGTGATCATGTGGTTCTGTGCTTCGACTACATAGTTGAGCTCCAAGTGGAGAGAGTAGCAGGAATAGGCTGGGAAAAACCAAACTACAAAAGGGGGAACTACTCAGGCATGAGGAACTTCCTTCAAGACATTCAGTGGGAGAGGGAACTGACAGGAAAACCAGTACAAGAAATGATGGACTATGTAGCAACAAAATGCAAGCAGGCAGAGGAGAGGTTTGTTCCCAAGGGAAACAGAAATAATGGGAAGAACAGAACGAGTCCATGGTTCACCCAAAGGTGTAGGGAGGCAAAAACTAGGTGTACTAGAGAATGGAAAAGGTACAGAAGACAGAGAACTCAGGAAAATGAAGAAATCAGCGGAAGAGCCAGAAACGAATATGCACAGATAAGAAGGGAGGCTCAGAGACAATATGAAAATGACATAGCATCAAAAGTAAAGACTGACCCGAAGCTGTTGTACAGCCACATCAGGAGGAAAACAACAGTCAAGGACCAGGTAATCAGACTGAGGAAGGGTGATGGGGAATTCACAAGAAACGACCGAGAGGTATGTCAGGAGCTCAACACAAGATTTAAAGAGGTATTTACAGTGGAAACCAGTAGGACTCCAAGAAATCAGAACAGGGGGGCACACCAGCAAGTGCTGGATGAGGTACATATAACCAAGGAGGAGGTGAAGAAGCTACTATGCGAACTTGACACCTCAAAGGCGGTGGGACCAGACAACATCTCTCCATGGGTCCTTAAAGAGGGAGCAGAGATATTGTGTGAGCCATTAACAAAGATCTTCAACACATCATTTGAAACTGGGCAACTCCCTGAGGTATGGAAAATGGCAAATGTAGTCCCAATTTTTAAAAAGGGAGACAGACATGAGGCACTAAACTACAGACCTGTATCACTAACGTGTATAGTATGCAAGGTCATGGAGAAGATCCTCAGGAGGAGAGTGGTGGAGCACCTGGAAAGAAACCTACTAGAGTTTTATGACAAGGTGACAGAAGTAAGACAAGAGAGAGAGGGGTGGATCGACTGCGTATTTTTGGACTGCAAGAAGGCCTTCGACACAGTTCCTCACAAGAGGTTACTGCAAAAGCTAGAGGACCAGGCACACATAACAGGAAAGGCACTGCAATGGATCAGAGAATATCTGACAGGGAGGCAACAACGAGTCATGGTACGCGACGAGGTGTCAGAGTGGGCGCCTGTGACAAGCGGGGTTCCACAGGGGTCAGTCCTAGGACCTGTGCTGTTCTTGGTATACGTGAACGACATAACGGAAGGGATAGACTCAGAAGTGTCCTTGTTTGCAGATGATGTGAAGTTAATGAGACGAATCAAATCGGACGAGGATCAGGCAGGACTACAAAGAGACCTGGACAGGCTACAAGCCTGGTCCAGCAACTGGCTCCTTGAATTTAACCCTGCCAAATGCAAAGTCATGAAGATTGGGGAAGGGCAGAGAAGACCGCAGACTCAATATAGTTTAGATGGCCAAAGACTGCAAACCTCACTCAAGGAAAAAGATCTGGGGGTGAGTATAACACCGAGCATATCTCCTGAGGCGCACATCAATCAGATAACTGCTGCAGCATACTGGCAAACCTACGGATAGCGTTCCGATACCTCAGTAAGGATTCGTTTAAGACTCGGTATACCATCTACGTCAGGCCCATACTGGAGTATGCAGCATCAGTTTGGAATCCACACCTAGTCAAGCACGTCAAGAAATTAGAGAAAGTGCAAAGGTTTGCAACAAGACTAGTCCCAGAGCTACGGGGATTGTCCTATGAAGAAAGGTTGAGGGAAATCGGCCTGACGACACTAGAGGCCAGGAGGGTCAGGGGAGACATGATAAAGACATATAAAATACTGCGCGGAATAGACGAGGTGGACAAAGACGGAATGTTACAGAGATGGGACACAGACACAAGAGGTCAGAATTGGAAGTTGAAGACTCAGATGAATCAAAGGGATGTTAGGAAGTATTTCTTCAGTCATAGAGTAGTCAGGCCATGGAATAGCCTAGAAAGTGATGTGGTGGAGGCAGGAACCATACATAGTTTTAAGGTGAGGTATGATAGAGCTCATGGGGCAGGGAGAGAGAGGACCTAGTAGCAATCAGCGAAGAGGCGGGGCCAGGAGCTGTTACTCGACCCCTGCAACCACAAATAGGTGAGTACAAATAGGTGAGTACACACACACACACATACACACACACACACACACACACACACACGAGGAGAGGTTAAGGGAAATCAACCTGACGACACTGGAGGACAGGAGAGATAGGGGGGACATGATAACGACATACAAAATACTGAGAGGAATTGACAAGGTGGACAAAGACAGGATGTTCCAGAGATTGGACACAGTAACAAGGGGACACAGTTGGAAGCTGAAGACACAGATGAATCACAGGGATGTTAGGAAGTATTTCTTCAGCCACAGAGTAGTCAGTAAGTGGAATAGTTTGGGAAGCGATGTAGTGGAGGCAGGATCCATACATAGCTTTAAGCAGAGGTATGATAAAGCTCACGGCTCAGGGAGAGTGACCTAGTAGCGATCAGTGAAGAGGCGGGGCCAGGAGCTCGGACTCGACCCCCGCAACCTCAACTAGGTGAGTACAACTAGGTGAGTACACACACACACACACACATACACACACACACACACACACACACACACACACACACACACACACACACACACACACACACACACGTACACACACACACATACATACACACACACACACATACACACACACACACTCACACACACACACACACACACACACACACACACACACACACACATACACACACACACACACACACATTCTCACGCACACATACACACATACACACACACATACACATACACACGCACGCACATGCACACACACACACACACACACACACACACACACACACATACACACACACACACACACATACTCACGCACACATACACACACACACATACACATATACATACACATACATACACATACATACATACATACACACATACATACATACATACACACATACATACACGAGGTTTCATTAAGCTCATGGAGCGGGGAGAGAGAGGGCCTAGTAGCAACCGGTGAAGAGGCGGGGCCAGGAACTAGGACTCGACCCCTGCAACCACAAATAGGTGAGTACAAATGGGTGAGTACACACACACACACACACACACACACACACACACACACACACACAAACATACACACACTCACACACACACACAGACACACACACACACACACACACACACACACACACAAACACACACACACACATACGCACACATACACACACATACACCAACAAGTGTTGGACGACATACATACAGATGAGGAGGAGGTGAAGAAACTGCTAAGGGACATCGATACCTCAAAGGCAATGGGACCAGACAACATCTCCCCGTGGGTCCTTAGAGAGGAAGCAGATATGTTGTGCGTGCCACTTACCACAATCTTCAACACATCCCTGGAAACTGGGCAACTACCTGAGGTATGGAAGACGGCAAATGTAGTTCCCATTTTTAAAAAAGGAGACTGAAAAGAGGCACTAAATTATAGACCTGTGTCATTGACGTGTATAGTATGCAAAATTATGGAGAAGATTATCAGGAGGAGAGTGGTGGAGCACCTGGAACGGAACAGGAGTATAAATGCCAACCAGCACGGATTCACGGAAGGCAAATCCTGTGTCACAAACCTTCTGGAGTTTTATGATAAAATAACAGAAGTAAGACAAGAGAGAGAGGGGTGGGTTGATTGCATCTTCTTGGACTGCAAGAAGGCCTTTGACACAGTTCCTCACAAGAGATTAGTGCAGAAGCTAGAGCATCAGGCGCATATAACAGGAAGGGCACTGCAATGGATCAGAGAATACCTGACAGGGAGGCAACAACGAGTCATGGTACGTAATGATGTATCACAGTGGGCACCTGTGACGAGCGGGGTCCCACAGGGGTCGGTCCTAGGACCAGTGCTATTTTTGGTATATGTGAACGACATGACGGAAGGGTTAGACTCAGAAGTGTCCCTGTTTGCAGATGATGTGAAGTTAATGAGGAGAATTAAATCTGATGAGGACCAGGCAGGACTTCAAAGAGACCTGGACAGACTGGACACCTGGTCCAGCAAATGGCTTCTCGAATTTAATCCTGCCAAATGCAAAGTCATGAAGATGGGGGAGGGGCACAGAAGACCGCAGACAGAGTATAGGCTAGGTGGCCAAAGACTGCAAACCTCACTCAAGGAGAAAGATCTTGGGGTGAGTATAACACCGAGCATGTCTCCGGAAGCACACATCAATCAGATAACTGCTGCAGCATATGGGCGCCTGGCAAACCTGAGAACAGCATTCCGATACCTTAGTAAGGAATCATTCAAGACACTGTACACCGTGTATGTCAGGCCCATACTGGAGTATGCAGCACCTGTTTGGAACCCGCACTTGATAAAGCACGTCAAGAAACTAGAGAAAGTACAAAGGTTTGCGACAAGGTTAGTTCCAGAGCTAAGGGGAATGTCCTATGAGGAAAGATTAAGGGAAATCGGCCTGACCACACTGGAGGACAGGAGGGTCAGGGGAGACATGATAACGACATATAAAATACTGCGTGGAATAGACAAGCTGGACAAAGACAGGATGTTCCAGGGAGGGGACACAGAAACAAGAGGCCACAATTGGAAGTTGAAGACACAAATGAGTCAGAGAGATAGTAGGAAGTATTTCTTCAGTCATAGAGTTGTAAGGCAGTGGAATAGCCTAGAAAATGACGTAGTGGAGGCAGGAACCATACACAGTTTTAAGACGAGGTTTGATAAAGCTCATGGAGCGGGGAGAGAGAGGGCCTAGTAGCAACCGGTGAAGAGGCGGGGCCAGGAGCTAGGACTCGACCCCTGCAACCACAAATAGGTGAGTACAAATAGGTGAGTACATACACACACACACACACACACACACACACACACACACACACACACACACACACACACACACACACACACACACACACACACACACACACGACACACACACACACACACACACACACACACACACACACACACACACACACACACACACACAAGAATACACACAGACTACAAACCTCACTCAAGGAAAAAGATCTTGGGGTGAGTATAGCACCAGGCACATCTCCTGAAGTGCACATCAATCAAATAACTGCTGCAGCATATGGGCGCCTAGCAAACCTCAGAACAGCATTCCGACATCTTAATAAGGAATCGTTCAGGACCCTGTACACCGTGTACGTTAGGCCCATATTGGAGTATGCGGCACCAGTTTGGAACCCACACCTAGCCAGCATGTAAAGAAACTAGAGAAAGTGCAAAGGTTTGCAACAAGACTAGTCCCAGAGCTAAGAGGTATGTCCTACGAGGAGAGATTAAGGGAAATCAACCTGACGACACTGGAGGACAGGAGAGATAGGGGGGACATGATAACGACATACAAAATACTGAGAGGAATTGACAGGGTGGACAAAGACAGGATGTTCCAGAGATTGGACACAGTAACAAGGGGACACAGTTGGAAGTTGAAGACACAGATGAATCACAGGGATGTTAGGAAGTATTTCTTCAGCCACAGAGTAGTCAGTAAGTGGAATAGTTTGGGAAGCGATGTAGTGGAGGCAGGATCCATACATAGCTTTAATCAGAGGTATGATAAAGCTCATGGCTCAGGGAGAGTGACCTAGTAGCGATCAGTGAAGAGGCGGGGCCAGGAGCTCGGACTCGACCCCCCCCGCAACCTCAACTAGGTGAGTACAACTAGGTGAGTACACACACACACACATACACACACATACACTCACACAAACACACACACACACACACACACACACATACACACACATACACACACATACACATACACACAGACACACACACACCCATACACACACATACATACATACATACACACACACACACACACACACACACACACACACACACACACACACACACACACACACACACACACACACACACACACACACACACACACACACACACACACACAGGAACAAGCACTTGTAAGCTGTAGTACACGCAAACACACACACAGGAGGTTTACACCGTCCTGTGAACTGACCATCTGAACCTCGCTCCGTCTCTCTCCCCCTCCACCTATCCTAGGTAGAGACCTATCTCTCTCTACCTATCTCACTCTTTACCTATATCTCTCTCTCCACCTATCACTCTCTACCTATCTCTCTCTCTCTCTTCCCTCTTCCATCTCTCCCCTCTAACATCTCTTCCCTCTAACATCTCTCCCCCTCTAACGTCTCTCCCCTCTCCCTTTTCCCATCTCTCTCCCCTCCTCCCCTCTCTCTCCCCCTAGCCTCTCTCTCTACCTATCTCACTCTTTACCTATATCTCTCTCTCTACCTATCACTCTCTACCTATCTCTCTCTCTCTCTTCCCTCTTCCATCTCTCCCCTCTAACATCTCTTCCCTCTAACACCTCCCCCTCTAACATCTCTCCCCCTCTAACATCTCACCCTTCCCATTATCTCTCCCCTCTCCCTTTTCCCATCTCTCTCCCCTCCCACCTCTCTCTCCCCCTGCCTCTCTCTCCCCTCCCCTCGCTCTTTCCATCTCCCCCTCTTTCTCCTTTCTCCCCCTCTCTTTGCCTTCTCTCTCTCCTCCCTCACTCCCCTCCCCTCTCTCCCCCTCCCTCCTCTCTCTCTCTCTCTCTCTCTCTCTCTCTCTCTCCCTCTCTCTCCCTCTCTCTCTCTCTGTCTCTCTCTCTCTCTCTCTCTCTCTCTCTCTCTCTCTCTCTCTCTCTCTCTCTCTCTCTCTCTCTCTTACTCTCTCTCTCTCTCTCTCTCTCTATCTCTATCTCTCTCTCTTCCCCATTTCCCCTTCTCAAACTCTCCCCTCTCTACCCTTCCCTTCACTCTCTCTCCCCCCTCTCTCTCTCACTCTCACTCTTCACTCTCTCTTCCCCTTTCTCCTTCTCACTATCCCCCTCTTCTCTTCTACCTTCCCTTCTCTCTCTCTCTCTCTCTCTCTCTCTCTCTCTCTCTCTCTCTCTCTCTCCATCTCTTCCCCATTTTTCCCTTCTCACTCTCCCCCTCTCCTTCCCTTCCCTTCTGTCTCTTTCCCCTTCTCACACTCTCTCTCCCCCTTTCCCTTCTCACTCTTCCCCTCTCTCTCTCCTTCTACCTTTCCCTTCTCTCTTCTCTCATAAAAAAAATGGTGGGGACTCGCAGGAACCAAGGATCAGATGAGAATGGTTCTGGTAGGGAGGAGTGGACGGAGGAGCAGTGGAAAAGGATGGAACAAGAGTGGGAGAGAAAATTAGGAGAGCTTTCTGAAAAAATGGAGAAAGAGCTCTCTGTGAAATTGGAAAAGAGGTTGGAGAAGGAGACAAAGAATTGGGAGGCACAAGTTGAAACTGCAGTAGCCAAGATAAGGGTCCTAGAAGTTGAGATAAATAGGCTGAAGCGAGTTACAGGGGCAGTGACCAGAGAAGACAAAGCATATGAAGCTGCGAGGCCGAACAGGAAGGAAGGAATTATGAATTATGCTAAGGTCTTATCAGCCTGCCAAGGAGGGCCAAGGAGTGAAAGCGAAGAACAGCTGGGTGCAGATGGAGAGGGTGATAGGTCGAATGCTGAGGCACAACCATGCTATCAAGAGCCACTGGAAAAATCAAAGGAGAAACTGACCACATACAGGCAGGATCCAGAGTCACAGAGGGTGAGGCAATGGGAGGAGGAAAGGGCGAAAATCAGTGTTTATCCATGGGCTTCAGGAGAGAGAGGAAAGGACACACACTGAAAGGCAGCAGGAAGAAAGAAAGGAGATTGAGAAAATCATCACAGTAATAGGTGAAGAGATGGACGAGATTGTAAATTTTCAGAGAATAGGGGGGTACTCGAAGGGAAGAAACCGACCAATCAAGCTGATTCTCAGGAGGGAAACAGTGCGGAACAGGATCCTCCAAGAGAAACCACAGTTGAAATATGCGGAAGAGTACAAGAGGGTGTTCCTAGACAGAGACAGAACACAAATCAGAACGACAGCAGCTGAGGGAGAGGACAAAAAAGCGAAAGGAGCTAGGAAAAGAGACAAGGATGGAACCAGCAGAGGTCAGTCAGAGCAGAACAGCAAGGGCAAGCACACACACAACTATTCTCAGAACCATACAACCTATCACACCATCCCAACACATACTACAATCCATACCCACAGCCTCCACCCAACACCGAGCTATAGAATCCCACAGTATGCTACCAGGTCTTCCACCCTCACAGGCCCCCCAAACCACAGTGTTGGAAAGGAAACTGAAGGTATGGTACACAAATGCTGATGGAATAACAAATAAGTGGGAGGAGTGGCATGAAAGAGTCAAAGAGGCATCACCGGACATCATAGCTCTCACAGAAACCAAGCTTACAGGTATGATAACAGATGCCATCTTTCCAACGGGATACCAAATCCTGAGGAAAGACAGAGGGAACAGGGGGTTTGGAGGAGTGGCATTGCTGATCAAAAATCGCTGGAATTTTGATGAGCTGGAGAGAGGAGACAGCGGAGAAGAAAGTGATTACATAGCGGGAACGCTTCACTCTGGAGGTCTCAAGGTGGTAATAGCAGTGATGTATAACCCACCACAGAACAGCAGGAGGCCAAGGCAAGAGTACGACGAGAGCAATAGAGCAATGGTTGACACACTGGCTACAGTGGCCAGAAGAGCTCATGCATGCAGGGCAAAGCTCCTGATCATGGGCGACTTTAACCACAAGGAGATCGATTGGGAGAACTTGGACCCGCATGGAGGGCTAAGATGATGGAGGTGGTACTGGAAAACTTCATGTACCAACACGTAAGGGACAATACAAGAGAGAGAGGAGAGGATGAATCAGCAAGGCTGGACTTAGTATTCACCTTGAGTAGTGCAGATATCGAGGACATCACATATGAAAGACCCCTTGGGGCCAGTGACCATGTGGTTTTAAGCTTCGAATACACAGTAGAGCTACAAGTGGAGGGAGAAGCAGGAAAGCCAGGATGAATGAAGCCAAACTACAAGAAAGGGGACTACACAGGAATGAGGAACTTCCTGAACGGGGTTCAGTGGGACAGAGAACTGGCAGGGAAGCCAGTTAATGAGATGATGGAATATGTAGCAACAAAATGCAAGGAGGCTGAGGAGAGGTTTGTACCCAAGGGTAACAGGAATAATGAAAAAGCCAGGATGAGCCCATGGTTTACCCAAAGGTGCAGGGAGGCAAAAACCAAGTGTGCTAGGGAATGGAAGAAATATAGAAGGCAAAGGACCCAGGAGAATAAGGAGAGCAGTCGTAGAGCCAGAAACGAATATGCACAGATAAGAAGGGAGGCCCAAAGACAATATGAAAAGGACATAGCAGCGAAAGCCAAATCTGACCCAAAACTGTTGTACAGCCACATCAGGAGGAAAACATCAGTTAAGGACCAGGTAATCAGGCTAAGGAAGGAAGGAGGAGAGACAACAAGAAATGACCGTGAAGTATGTGAGGAACTCAACAAGAGATTCAAAGAAGTGTTCACAGAGGAGATAGAAGGGGCTCCAGAAAGACAGGAAGGTGGGGCACACCACCATGTGCTGGACACAGTGCACACAATCGAGGAAGAAGTGAAGAGGCTTCTGAGTGAGCTAGATACCTCAAAGGCAATGGGGCCAGATAACATCTCCCCATGGGTATTGAGAGAGGGAGCAGAGGTGCTATGTGTACCCCTAACAACAATATTCAATACATCTATCAAAACAGGGAGATTGCCTGAGGCATGGAAGACAGCAAATGTAGTCCCAATCTTTAAAAAAGGAGACAGACATGAAGCATTAAACTACAGACCAGTGTCACTGGCATGTATAGTATGCAAAATCATGGAGAAGATTATCAGGAGAGGAGTGGTGGAACACCTAGAAAGGAATGATCTCATCAACAGCAGCCAACATGGTTTCAGGGAGGGGAAATCCTGTGTCACAAACCTACTGGAGTTCTATGACATGGTGACAGCAGTAAGACAAGAGAGCGAGGGGTGGGTGGATTGCATATTCTTGGACTGCAAGAAGGCGTTTGACACAGTTCCACACAAGAGATTGGTGCAAAAACTGGGATAACAAGGAAGGCACTACAATGGATCAGGGAATACTTGTCAGGAAGACTGCAGCGAGTCATGGTACGTGGCGAGGTGTCAGAGTGGGCACCTGTGACCATGTGATGTAGTCCAGCTGGGCTTGTGAGGTCTCTGGGGAGACCTAATTTAACCAATTATATGGTCACACCTTGCCTTGGCAAACGTCTGTAGCCACGCCCACGTCTGAGGTCTTTTGTTCTTGACGCCTCAGACCTAGGCGTCAGGTCGTACACGTGGTTGTGGAGGGTGTTTGGACCACCATAAAAGCCCAAGGAAGAGCATGATCATGGGATTGGAGCGGAGCTGCTGCTGGGGCGCAGAGCTCCTGAGCAGAAGATTCGGGCAGAGCTCTGGCCTGGGTGCAGAGCTCTGAGCAGAGACATTTCGAGAGGAGCTGCTGCTGGGGTGCAGGGCTCGGGAGAAGGCTGCTGAAGTCTCTGGAGGAGACTGTTGGAGGCATTGGGCAGAGTACTGGCTTGGCGCAGTACTCGTGCTGTGTAGGTCTTGGGACCTGTGGCTTAGTTCCTGTAGTGAACTGTCCTCTGTGCTATATTGTAAGTTACATTCATTTTGGTCAAGTTGATTGTGTTCCCTGTCTCACTGCTTATGTGTACCACCCCATTTATCTAAACCACAATAATGTTCTGTTCCCAAATATATTATGGTACCAAGACGTAATAATAAACTGTGTTTGAGTAGAATAGTAATATTCACTGTCCCTGTCTTTTTTTCTTATATTTTATTATGTTTATATATGAGTGAAGAATGGACGAGGCATATGTTAGTGAGTAGTGTAGAGTTAATGAGAGTGTCGTGGTGGTCACCACTGACCTGTCATTACCTACCTACCTCCGCTAATCATCTCACTCCTACCACCTCGCCTGCCTCTCCCCTGCCTACATAATCCCTTACTCCCATATTCCCCTTATATCCTATTCAATCATCACCCCCCTACATGACAACCAGCGGGGTCCCACAGGGGTCAGTCCTAGGACCAGTGCTGTTTCTGGTATTTGTGAACGACATGACGGAAGGAATAGACTCTGAGGTGTCCCTGTTTGCAGATGACGTGAAGTTGATGAGAAGAATTCACTCGATCGAAGACCAGGCAGAACTACAAAGGGATCTGGACAGGCTGCAGACCTGGTCCAGCAATTGGCTCCTGGAGTTCAATCCCACCAAGTGCAAAGTCATGAAGATTGGGGAAGGGCAAAGAAGACCACAGACAGAGTACAGTCTAGGGGGCCAGAGACTACAAACCTCACTCATGGAAAAAGATCTTGGTGTGAGTATAACACCAGGCACATCTCCTGAAGCACACATCAACCAAATAACTGCTGCAGCATATGGGCGCCTAGCAAACCTCACACAGCATTCCGACATCTTAATAAGGAATCGTTCAGGACCCTGTACACCGTGTACATTAGGCCCATATTGGAGTATGCGGCACCAGTTTGGAACCCACACCTAGCCAAGCACGTAAAGAAACTAGAGAAAGTGCAAAGGTTTGCAACAAGACTAGTCCCAGAGCTAAGAGGTATGTCCTACGAGGAGAGGTTAAGGGAAATCAACCTGACGACACTGGAGGACAGGAGAGATAGGGAAGACATGATAACGACATACAAAATACTGAGAGGAATCGACAAGGTGGACAAAGACAGGATGTTCCAGAGAATGGACACAGTAACAAGGGGACACAGTTGGAAGTTGAAGACACAGATGAATCACAGGGATGTTAGGAAGTATTTCTTCAGCCACAGAGTAGTCAGTAAGTGGAACAGTTTGGGAAGCGATGTAGTGGAGGCAGGATCCATACATAGCTTTAAGCTCACGGTTCAGGGAGAGTGACCTAGTAGCGATCAGTGAAGAGGTGGGGCCAGGAACTTGGACTCGACCCCAGCAACCTCAACTAGGTGAGTATAACTAGGTGAGTACACACATACACACACACACACACACACACACACCCACACAAACACATACACACACACACGCACACACACACACACACACACACACACATACATGTGCCTTGGACAAAATGGTGACTAACACACACACACACACACACACACACACACACACACACACACACACACACACACACACAACTTCCTATAGAAGCCTCCCAACCAGGTCAACCCCAGTGCAACCAAGCACTCTAAACCAAAACACCCATGCCACATCCAATGCCCCCACCCACTGCATTACAAACTCCACCCAAACAGCAACCACCCATACTTCCTTATCAGGTCTCCCACTTCCCCAACCCCAATACACCTCCCAGACCACAGTCTTAGAGAAGAAGTTGAAGGTGTGGTATACAAATGCAGATGGAATAACAAATAAGTATTAGGAGTGGAACGAAAGAATCAAGGAGGCATCCCCTGACATAATAGCACTCACAAAAATAAAACTCACCAGACTAATAGCAGATTCAACCTTTCCATCCGGATATCAAATCCTCAGGAAAGACAGATGGAGGAGAGGGGGAGGAGGAGTTGCACTGCTCATTAGAAACCAGTGGGGTTTTGAGAAAGTGGAAGGAATGGATGGCACGGGTGAAAGGGACTACTTAGTAGGAACAATCCAGTCTGAGGGACATAAGATGATAATTGCAGTAATGTACAACCCACCACAGAACTGCAGGAGGCCAAGAGAAGAATACGATGAGAGCAACAGAGCAATGATCGACACACTAGCCGAGGTGGCCAGGAGAGCACACATGGGGGGAGCAGAGTTACTAGTTATGGGGGATTTCAATCACAAGGACTGGGAAAACCTGGAGCCCCATGGGGGTCCCGAAACATGGAGAGCCAAGATGATGGATGTGGTACTGGAAAACCTCATGCATCAATGTTACAAAACTCGTCTTAACCTTCTACAATGGTATGGTAGTGTGTTAAGGTAGCATTCTTGTTGAACATATGGCCTGTTCACGATTTTGTAACAATAACCTTTAATAAGAATTCAGGATTACAAAACAAATAACTAAAACTTAAAATCTTTACTAGTAGAGTTTTAGCTTAATGTATGATATGTTATGATTAACATAAAATAAGGAGTTTAACTCTTACATTTCTCTTGGTACGTACAGTACATTGATATGAAGAAATGAACCTCTTGAGGTCGAGCTTTGTACTAAGTTCACCAATAATATGCACCTATAATGGTTATTAAGACCTAACCACAAAGTAACTTATAATGGTTATAAAGACTTATCTGAACTATCAATTCAGAGTATACAAGAACTCGTAAGTGACGGACTTAGTCTCATTTCCATCCAACAAGACTAAGAATAGCTTAGACCACGAATTAACATAAAGGCCGACAAGGCTTATTCAGTCACATGGAAAGATTAATTTACCCGAGTATAAATAACTCGAAAGTGACAAGCTTAAGAAAGGAAGTCAGTCATGAAAGAAAAACGACCACAAGAGAGAACTTGACATGTCTCTTATGAGAGGTCAATGAGTGAGGTATGCTCCCTTGGCTATGCAAGCCCAGACTAGAAGTGGGAATGCTAGTCAGAGTGAGTGTGAAGGACATACTCTCAGCGAGTGCTGTAAAACTACTCAGAGCAAGGGTTGTGAACCTTCTCTGAGCAGGTGCTGTAAACCTACTCACGGTACCACTGAGTGGTAAGCCAATGTCAGGTTGGTCACGTGACTGAGGGAGACCTCAGTACCTGAACTGCTAACCGGCACTTAAACCTAGTGGTTTCCCACTACATGGAAATAATATTAAAGCGTAACAAAACATAATATAATACATACAATATTAGCATTAATATTTGCCTTAACATATATACATGTATTATAAAATAAAGGGGCTTATCCAATTATAAAATAAAACGGGTATGGCCATACTCGTAACAATCAACATGTTAGAGACACTACCAGAGAGAGAGAAGAGGATGAACCACCAAGACTGGACCTTGTATTCACCTTGAGTAGTTCGGACATTGAGGATATCATGTATGAAAGGCCCCTGGGAGCTAGTGATCATGTGGTTCTGTGCTTCGACTACACAGTTGAGCTCCAAGTGGAGAAAGTAACAGGAATAGGGTGGGAAAACCAAACTACAAAAGGGGGAACTACTCAGGCATGAGGAACTTCTTTCAAGACATTCAGTGGGAGAGGGAACTGACAGGAAAACCAGTACTAGAAATGATGGACTATGTGGCAACAAAATGCAAGGAGGCAGAGGAGAGGTTTGTTCCCATGGGAAACAGAAATAATGGGAAGAACAGAACGAGTCCTTGGTTCTCCCAAAGGTGTAGGGAGGCAAAAACTAGGTGTACTAGAAAATGGAAAAGGTACAGAAAACAGAACTCAGGAAAATAAAGAGATTAGCCGAAGAGCCAGAAACGAATATGCACAGATAAGAAGGGAGGCTCAGCGACAATATGAAAATGACATAGCATCGAAAGTCAAGACTGACCCGAAGCTGTTGTACATCCACATCAGGAGGAAAACAACAGTCAAGAACCAAGTAATCAGACTGAGGAAGGGTGATGGGGAGTTCACAAGAAACGACCGAGAGGTATCTCAGGAGCACATCACGAGATTTAAAGAAGTATTTACAGTGGAAACCAGTAGGACTCCAGGAAATCAGAACAGGGGGGTACATCAGCAAGTGCTGGATGAGGTACATATAACCAAGGAGGAGGTGAAGAAGCTGCTATGCGAACTTGACACCTCAAAGGCGGTGGGACCAGTCAACATCTCTCTGTGGGTCCTTAAAGAAGGAGCAGAGATATTGTGTGTGCCATTAACAAAGATCTTCAACACATCATTTGAAACTGGGCAACTCCCTGAGGTATGGAAGATGGCAAATGCAGTCACAATTTTTAAAAAGGGAGACAGACATGAGGCACTAAACTACAGATCTGTATCACTAACGTGTATAGTATGCAAGGTCATGGAGAAGATCATCAGGAGGAGAGTGGTGGAGCACCTGGAAAGAAACAAGTGTATAATTGACAACCAGCACTCTTTCAGGGAAGGAAAATCCTGTGTCACAAACCTACTAGAGTTTTATGACAAGGTGACGGAAGTAAGACAAGAGAGAGAGGGTTGGATCGACTGCATTTTTTTGGACTGCAAGAAGGCCTTCGACACAGTTCCTCACAAGAGGTTACTGCAAAAGCTAGAGGATCAGGCACACATAACAGGAAAGGCATTGCAATGGATCAGAGAATACATGACAGGGAGGCAACAACGAGTCATGGTACGTGACGAGGTGTCAAAGTGGGCGCCTGTGATAAGCGGGGTTCCACAGGGGGTCAGTCCTAGGATCTGTGCTGTTCTTGGTATATGTGAACGACATAACGGAAGGGATAGACTCAGAAGTGTCCTTGTTTGCAGATGATGTGAAGTTAATGAGAAGAATCAAATCGGATGAGGATCAGGCAGGACTACAAAGTGATCTGGACAGGCTACAAGCCTTGTCCAGCAACTGGCTCCTTGAGTTTAACCCTGCCAAGTGCAAAATCATGAAGATTGGGGAAGGGCAAAGAAGACCGCAAACACAATATAGTTTAGATGGCCAAAGACTGCAAACCTCACTCAAGGAAAAAGATCTGGGGGTGAGTATAACACCGAGCATATCTCCTGAGGCGCACATCAATCAGATAACTGCTGCAGCATACGGGCGCCTGGCAAACCTACGGATAGCGTTCCGATACCTCAGTAAGGATTCGTTCAAGACTCTGTATACCATTTACGTCAGGCCCATACTGGAGTATGCAGCACCAGTTTGGAATCCACACCTAGTCAAGCACGTCAAGAAATTAGAGAAAGTGCAAAGGTTTGCAACAAGACTAGTCCCAGAGCTACGGGGATTGTCCTACGAAGAAAGGTTGAGGGAAATCGGCCTGACGACACTGGAGGACAGGAGGGTCAGGGGAGACATGATAACGACATATAAAATACTGCGCAGAATAGACGAGGTGAACAAAGACGGGATGTTCCAGAGAAGGGACACAGACACAAGAGGTCACAATTGGAAGTTGAAGACTCAGATGAATCAAAGGGATATTAGGAAGTATTTCTTCAGTGATAGAGTAGTCAGGCCATGGAATAGCCTAGAAAGTGACGTAGTGGAGGCGGGAACCATACATTGTTTTAAGGCGAGGTATGATAAAGCTCATGGGGCAGGGAGAGAGAGGACCTAGTAGCAATCAGCGAAGAGGCGGGGCCAGGAGCTATGACTCGACCCCTGCAACCACAAATAGGTGAGTACAAGTAGGTGAGTGCACACACACACATACACACACACACACATACACACACACACACATACATACACACACACACACACACATACACACACACATACACACACACACACACACATACACACACACACACACACACACACACACACACACACACACACACACATACACACACATACACACACACATACACACACACAAACCTACTAGAGTTTTATGACAAGGTGACGGAAGTAAGACAAGAGAGAGAGGGGTGGATCGACTGCATATTTTTGGACTGCAAGAAGGCCTTCGACACAGTTCCTCACAGTTCCTCCCAGAGCTACGGGGATTGTCCTATGAAGAAAGGTTGAGGGAAATCGGCCTGACGACACTGGAGGACAGGAGGGTCAGGGGAGACATGATAACGACATATAAAATACTGCGCGGAATAGACGAGGTGGACAAAGACGGGATGTTCCAGAGATGGGACACAGACACAAGAGGTCACAATTGGAAGTTGAAGACTCAGATGAATCAAAGGGATGTTAGGAAGTATTTCTTCAGTCATAGAGTAGTCAGGCCATGGAATAGCCTAGAAAGTGATGTAGTGGAGGCAGGAACCATACATAGTTTTAAGGCGAGGTATGATAGAGCTCATGGGGCAGGGGGAGAGAGGACCTAGTAGCAATCAGCGAAGAGGCGGGGCCAGGAGCTGTGAATCGACCCCTGCAACCACAAATAGGTGAGTACAAATAGGTGAATACACACACACACACACACACACACACACACACACACACACACACACACACACACACACACACATGGACTCTGAGGTGTCCCTGTTTGCAGATGACGTGAAGTTGATGAGAAGAATTCACTCGATCGAAGACCAGGCAGAACTACAAAGGGATCTGGACAGGCTGCAGACCTGGTCCAGCAATTGGCTCCTGGAGTTCAATCCCACCAAGTGCAAAGTCATGAAGATTGGGGAAGGGCAAAGAAGGCCGCAGACGGAGTACAGTCTAGGGGGTCAGAGACTACAAACCTCACTCAAGGAAAAAGATCTTGGGGTGAGTATAACACCAGGCACATCTCCTGAAGCGCACATCAATCAAATAACTGCTGCAGCATATGGGCGCCTAGCAAACCTCAGAACAGCATTCCGACATCTTAATAAGGAATCATTCAGGACCCTGTACACCGTGTACGTTAGGCCCATATTGGAGTATGCGGCACCAGTTTGGAACCCACACCTAGCCAAGCACGTGAAGAAACTAGAGAAAGTGCAAAGGTTTGCAACAAGACTAGTCCCAGAGCTAAGACACACACACACACACACACACACACACACACACACACACACACACACACACACACATACAGACATACACACACACAGTAAGGCTTCGTGGTGGGAGACTTTAGAAGAGAATGGGCATTGAAGAGTGGACGAGATGTTTGATATAATGACGACGTGCAAAATACTTTCGGTCAGGATAAAGTAGACAGCCATAGTATTTTCTCAGAGTTGAAAGAAGAGCAAGAGGGTATAACGTAGCGACTCACTGATGTCAGGGCTGCCTCAGCCTCAACACGTAGCAACAGTTAGACAAAACTCATGAAATAAATGACAGCGGAGAAGCAATGGACTCCACGAGACGACATCAGACTAGATAATATTTAAATAATTTACTTGTAGAAAGGGCAAAGAGCCAGAGCTCGATCCCCACACCCACCCATCAGCACATGAAAACACGTAATCACAACCAGGCAATTACAGAGGCCTGCCCCAGGCTCCGCCTGCTGCGCCCTCCTCACTCTTCCACACAGGAAAAAACATAAAAATATGCCAGCAACGGGAAGTTTAACAAGAGAAGTTTGCCAGATATGAGATGAATTTTAATGCTGAGTCGATAAAAATCAATCGGAATTTTGACGAGTTTAGAAAGATCAGGTTTAAATTAATAGGGGGAGGAGGAGGGAGATGGAAGGGGTGTGAATGGGAGGGATTGAATGAGGAAGGTGGGAAAATATGCTGCTTGAAAACTAATTGGCAATCCTCAGTGTGTGTGTGTGTGTGTGTGTGTGTGTGTGTGTGTGTGTGTGTGTGTGTGTGTGTGTACTCACCTAGTTGTGGTTGCAGGGGTCGATTCATAGCTCCTGGCCCCGCCTCTTCACTGGCCGCTACTGGGTCACTCTCCCTGCACTATGAGCTTTATCATACCTGTGCTTAAAGCTATGTATGGATCCTGCCTCCACTACATCTCTTCCTAAACTAGTCCACTTCCTGACTGCCCTGTGACTGAAGAAAAAATCCTATCATCCCTGTGATTAATCTGTGTCTTCAACTTCCAACTGTGTCCCCTTGTTACTGTGCCCCATCTCTGGAACATTCTGTCTCTGTCCACCTTGTCAATTCCTCTCAGTATTTTATATGTCGTTATAATGTCCCCCTCTCTCTCTCTCTCCTGTCCTCCAGTGTAGGTTTGGTAGACCCCCATATGCTGCAGCAGTTATTTGGTTGATGTGCACCTCAGGAGATGTGCCTGGTGTTATGTCATCCCAAGATCTCTTTCCTTGAGTGAATTTTGTAGTCTCTGGCCCCCTAGGCTGTACTCTGTCTATGGTCTTCTTTGCCCATCTCCAATCTTCATGACTTTGCACTTGGTGGGATTGAACTCCAGGGGCCAATTGCTGGCCCAGGTCTGCAGCCTGTCCAGATCCCTTTGTAGTTCTGCCTGGTCCTCGTCCGATTGAATTCTCATCAACTTCACATCATCTGCAAACAGGGACACTACGGAGTCTATTCTTTCTGTCATGTCGTTCCCATGTGGAACCACACTCCTCACAGGCGCCCACTCTGACCCCTCGCCGTGTACCATGACTCGCTGTTGTCTTCCTGACAGGTATTCCCTGATTCATTGTAGTGCCTTCCCTGTTATCCCTGCCCGATCCTCCAGTTTTTGCACTAATCAATTGTCTGGAACTGTGTCAAACGCCTTCTTACAGTCCAAGAAAATGCAATCCACCCACCCCTCTCTCTTTTGTCTTACTGCTGTCACCCTGTCATAAAACTCCAGTAGGTTTGTGACACAGGATTTCCCATTCCTGAAACCGTGTTGGCTGTTGTTGATAATCTCATTCCTTTCTAGGTGTTCCACCACCTGTGTGTGTATGTGTGTGTGTGTGTGTGTGTGTGTGTGTGTGTGTGTGTACTCACCTAGTTGTACTCACCTAGTTGAGGTTGCGGGGGTCGAGTCCGAGCTCCTGGCCCCGCCTCTTCACTGATCGCTACTAGGTCACTCTCCCTGAGCCGTGAGCTTTATCGTACCTCTGCTTAAAGCTATGTATGGATCCTGCCTCCACTACATCGCTTCCCAAACTATTCCACTTACTGACTACTCTGTGGCTGAAGAAATACTTCCTAACATCCCTGTGATTCATCTGTGTCTTTAGTTTCCAACTGTGTCCCCTTGTTACTGTGTCCAATCTCTGGAACATCCTGTTTTTGTCCACCTTGTCAATTCCTCTCAGTATTTTGTATGTCGTTATCATGTCCCCCCTATCTCTCCTGTCCTCCAGTGTCGTCAGGTTGATTTCCCTTAACCTCTCCTCGTAGGACATACCTCTTAGCTCTGGGACTAGTCTTGTTGCAAACCTTTGCACTTTCTCTAGTTTCTTTACGTGCTTGGCTAGGTGTGGGTTCCAAACTGGTGCGTGTGTGTGTGTGTGTGTGTGTGTGTGTGTAAGTGGGTTCCATACTGACGCTGTATACTCAACACCTGGTCGCGCATATAAAATAAATAGTATTCTAAATATCAATCTCAATCATCAATCATCATCATTAATCATCATTATCAATCATCATCAGTAATCATCACTAATCATCAATCTCAAGATTGATGGCCCGAACACATCAACTCCAGGCTGAGGGACTGATTACCCGAAACTCCTCATCTTCCACCAGTTCTCTGTAATGGACCGAAGGAGCCACTTCCTGGCCAAACATTTTCCTACGGTTTTCGAAACCATTTACATCCCATCATGTTCGTGCCTCCAGGTGCTCTTCTTCAGGGATACCTGAAGAAGGGAGAGGGTGTTTCGGGGGGTCGACGCCCCTGCGGCCCCGTCCGTATGAAGGTGATTCTTCGGAAGTGTGTTTCTATCTCCCGGAGTGTTACTTCCTTTCTTCCTCATCTTAGACAGTAGGCTCTCACAGGCCTTCCTGCCCACCTTTCTCACCCCTCGCCGAGTTTCCACGTCTCCCGAAGCGTTTTTAAGCAACGGTCGAAGCGTTGCCAAAAGGTTTCGTCAGGTTGTTGGTTTAATGTACAATGAATTGTTACGACTTCGGTATAATGAACTGCAGTCATTATTATTGTTGTTGTTATTATTATTATTATTATTATTATTATTATTATTATTATTATTATTATTATTATTATTATTATTATTATTATTATTAAAAGTCAGATTCCCTGCGTCATCAAGGTAGTGACCCCACCTTCCCTTACCTTCTCCCACCTTCCCCAACTTTCTCCCTCCTTCCCCTACCTTCCCCTCTCCTTCCACTCACCTCACTCCAGTTGAGGTAGAGGAGGAAAAGGAGAGTTGCTGGAGGCTGCAAAGCGAAGGAAGATAGTCCACGTTCCTCTGAGTGGAGAGCACGATGGACCCTCGTTCCACTCTTAACCTCTTCTTGGCACTCACAGTCTTGCTAGATCCAGCAGTTAGAGCAGAACTCACAGCCTGCTAGATCAAGCAGTTAAAACAGCAGTCACAGCCTGCTAGATCAAGTAGTTAAAACATCACTCACAGTGTTGCAGACCTTGCCAACAGCTGGTCTGATATAGGGGAGGTGGGGAAGGGCTTGTATACTCGCACGCACGGGAAGTTCAAGGTGGGGGATTCAGCCCAGGTGGGCAGGTGGGGGATGGAGCCCAGATGGGCTGATGGGGGATGGATCCCAGGTGGGCAGGTGGGGGATGGAGCCCAGGTGGGCAGGTGGGGGATTGAGCCCAGGTGGGCAGGTGGGGGATTGAGCCCAGGTAAGCAGGAAGACAGGTGGGCAGGGTGTTGAGTTTGGTTATTATTACACGAGACTGGGTACATCAGCAGTATCCTGCTACACTCTTCAGTGTGGTAGTTACACAGAAGAAGTAAACTCTTAGTTGTCCAGTCATGTTCCAGCACGCACGCGTTCCAGTGTCAGCCTGAGCTGGGAGACTTCAGTAGGACAAGGAGGTTATTGTGAAGTATTCCATTTAAGGTTCATCAGCATGGACAGCATCAAAGGTTTCCTTCCAGCAGTGCTGGAGTTACTATCACTTGGGAATTACCATCTCTCAGGAAAATGACCAGATTGTCTCCTCTTTTTCATAGAGCTGTGAAAGACTAGCTTGTAGTTGCCTGGGTGTACCTGGAGAGTATTCCGGGGGTCAATGCCCACGAGGCCTAGTTCTTAACCAGGCGTCCCGGTGGATCAGGGCCTGATCAACCAGGCTGTTACTGCTGGTCACACGTAGTCCAATGTACAAATCGTAGCCCGGCTGATAGGGTACTGACGTTAGGTATGTGTCCAGCTCCCTCTTGAAGGCAGCCACAGAGCGGCCATGTACCACCCTGATTCTGGCAGTCATCGCCCTGACTGCCAGAATCAGGTCTCTGTCTTTGTGGTCTGCTGTAACTAATATCTTTCAGTAAAATAGTTTTAACAGTGGAGGGAAGGAGGCCGGTTCGTGTCTACACCTCAGAACTGTCTCAGTCAGGCCTGACTTCCTTATCAGCGTCATGGTGGCAGCTGAGTGCTGTGTGGAAAGGTATCCAGACAAGTGGAATTCTGAAGCCTTCGTGCTGAGCATTGCAAAACAGTCATCATTAATGTCTGTTGTAATGCTCCAAGTGTCTGTTTGGTAAGTAGAATTATTGTACATGAATGGTTCAGAGAACCGACAAGTTGATAAATTAGACACATGTGCAGCACTTGGGTATCTTTATTAAGAAAACGTTTCGCCACACAGTGGCTTCATCAGTTCATACAAAGGAGAATGGTGAAGAACAGGAAAGCAGACTAGGAGTCACACTGCTATCACACAACGACATCAAACATCACCAGCATCACATCACACATAACAGACACCAGCATCACACACCAGCATCACATCACACACAACCATCACTACCATCACACACCACCATCACCACCATCACCACCATCACCATCACACCATCACCACCATCACCACCAACATCACTCACAACCATCACACACCACCATCACCACCAACATCATACACCACCATCACTACCAACGTCACACACCACCATCACAACATCACACACCACCATCACAACAACATCACACACCACCACAACAACATCACACACCACCATCACAACATCACACACCACCAACACAACGACATCACACACCACCATTGCCAACATCACCACCAAAATCACACACCACCATCAACACGAACATCACACACCACCATCACCACCAGCATCACAAACCACCATCACAACTTCACACACCACTATCACAACATCACACATCACCATCACAGCAACATCACACACCACCAACACAACGACATCACACACCACCATTGCCACCATCACTACCAACATCACATACCACCATCAACACGAACATCACTAAAACATCACACACCACTATCACCACCACCATCATACACCACCCTCACCACCAACATCACACACCACCATAACCACCAACATCACTCACCACCATCACAACAACATCACACACCACCATCACCATCAACATCACACACCATCACAAAAACATCACACACCACGTGCTAAAGGAATAACTGGGAAAGTGGGGAGATGGATCTTCAACTTCCTAACAAATCGAACACAAAGAGTAGTGATCAACAGAGTTAAATCGGAGGCTCCCATAATGAAGAGCTCTGTTCCACAAGGCACAGTACTCGCCCCCATCTTGTTCCTCATCCTCATATCAGACATAGACAGAGATATACACCACAGCACCGTATCATCCTTTGCGGATGATACTAGGATCTGCATGAGGCTGTCATCTATTGAGGACGCGGTTAACCTCCAAGAAGATATAAACCAAGTTTTCCAGTGGGCAACGGTAAACAATATGATGTTCAATGAGGACAAATTCCAACTACTACGTTATGGAAAACTGGAGGAGATAATAACTAGAACAGAGTAAACTACAAACTCGGGCCATACAATAGAACGGACAAATAATGTGAGGAACCTGGGCGTAGTAATGTCTGAGGATCTCACTTTCAAGGATCACAACAGTGCCACGATCACAAGTGCAAAGAAAATGATAGGATGGATAATGAGAACGTTCACAACGAGAGACGCCAAGCCAATGATGATCCTTTTCAAATCACTTGTTCTCTCTAGGCTGGAATACTGCTGTACATTAACATCTCCATTCAAAGCAGGTGAAATCGCAGATCTAGAGAGTGTACAGAGATCCTTTACGGCACGTATAAGTTCTGTCAAGCACCTTAACTACTGGGAACGCTTGGAAGCACTTGACTTGTACTCATTGGAACGCAGGAGGGAGAGATATATCATAATCTAAACTTGGAAAATCCTGGAAGCAATTGTCCCGAATCTGCACACAGAAATCACTCCCTACGAAAGTAAAAGACTGGGCAGGCGATGCAAAATACCCCCATTTAAACGTACGGGAGCAGTTGGTGCACTAAAAGAAAACACCATAAGTGTCCGGGGCCCAAGACTGTCCAACAGCCTCCCACCAAGCATAAGGGGAATTACCAATAAACCCCTGGCTGCCTTCAAGAGAGAGCTGGACAGATACCTAAAGTCAGTACCGGATCAGCCAAGCTGGGGTTCGTACGTAGTAACAGCCTGGTTGATCAGGCCCTGATCCACGGGGAGGCCTGATCGTGGACCGGGCCGAGGGGGCGTTGATCCCCGGAATGACCTCCAGGTAGACCACCATAACCACCAACATCACAAACCACCATCACAACAACATCACACACCACCACCACCACCACCACCACCACCACCACCACCACCACCCCCACCACCACCACCACCACCACCACCACCACCACCACCACCACCTCCCCCACCACACACCAACATCACACACCAACATCACCACGAACATCACACACCACAATCACCACCAACATCACACACCACCATCACTACCAGCATCATACACCACCATCAAAACAACATCACACACCATCATCACAACATCACACACTACCGTCACCACCAACATCACACACCACTATTACATCACACAACAATCACCACCAATATCACACACTACCATCACAACATCACACACCACCATCACCACCATCACCACTAACACCACATATCACCATCACCACCAACATCACACATCACTATCACCACCAAAATCACACACCACCATCACCAACTTCACACACCACCATCACCACCAATATCACACACCACCATCACCACCAAAGTCACACCACCATCACCACCAACGTCACACCACAATCACCTCTAACATCACACACCACCATCACCAATAACGTCACACCACAATCACCTCTAACATCACACACCACCATCACCACCAACGTCATACCACGATCACCACCAACAACACTCGTCACGATCACCACCAACATCACACAACACCATAACCACCAACATCACACACCACCATCACCACCAAAGTCACACCACCATCACCAACAACATCACCAATCTCCATCACCAACAACATCACACACCACCATAACCACCACCACACACCACCATCACCACCAACATCACACACAACCATCACTACCAACGTCACACCACCATGGCCGCCAACATCACACACCACCATCACAACGAACATCACACACCATCATCACAACCAACATCACACACCACCATCACCACCAACATCACACACCACCATCACCACCAACATCACACACCACCATCACCACCAACATCACAAACCACCATCACCACCAACATCACACCATCATCACCACCAACATCACACACCACCATCACCACCAACATCACACACCACCATCACAACGAACATCACACACTACCATCACCACCAACATCACAAACCACCATCACCACCAACATCACACCACCATCACCACCAACATCACACACCACCATCACCACCAACATCACAAACCACCATCACCACCAACATCACACCACCATCACCACCAACATCACACACCACCATCACCACCAACATCACACACCACCATCAACACCAACATCACAAACCACCATCACTACGAACATCACACCAAAATCACCGCCAACATCACACACCACCATCACCACCAACATCACACCACCATCACCACCAACGTCACACCACCATCATCACCATCACACACCATCATCACCACCAACATCACACACCACCATCAAAACAACATCACACCACCATCACCACCAACATCACACACCACCATCACCACCAACATCACACACCACCATCAACACCAACATCACAAACCACCATCACAACGAACATCACACCAAAATCACCACCAACATCACACACCATCATCACCACCAACATCACACACCACCATCAGAACATCACACACTACCGTCACTACCAACATCACACACAACCATCACCACCAGCATCACACACCACCATCAAAACAACATCACACACAACCATCACCACTGATATCACACATTACCATCACAACATCACACACCACCATCACCACCAACGTCACACCACCATTGCCGCAAACATCACACACCACCATCGCCACGAACATCACACACCACCACCACCACCAACATCGCACACCACCACCACCACCAACATCACACACCACCACCACCACCAACATCACACACCACCATCACAACCAACATCACACACCATCATCACCACCAACTTCACACACCATCATCACCACTATCATCACACATCAACATCACCACCAACATCACACACCACCATCACCACCAAAGCCACACCAATATCACACATCACCATCACCACCAACGTCACACCACCATCACCTCTAACATCACACACCACCATAACCACCAACGTCACACCATCATCACTACCACCATCACACGTCACGGTCACCACCAACATCACACACCACCATCACCACCAACATTACACACCACCATCACAACCATCACCACCAACGTCACACCTCCATCACCACCAACATCACACCACCATCACCACCAACGTCACACCACCATCACCACCAACATCACACCACCATCACCACCAACATCACACCACCATCACCATCAGCATCACACCACCAACATCACTCACCACCATCACCACCTACGTCACACCACCAATACCACCAACATCACACACCACCACCACCACCAACGTCACACCACCATCACCACCAACATCACACATCACCATCACCACCAACGTCACACCACCATCACCACCAACATCTCACCACCATCACCACAAACATCACACCACCATCATCACCAACATCACACCACCATCACCACCAACATCACACCACCATCACCACCCGCGTCACACCAACATCACCACCAACATCACACCACCATCACCACCAACATCACTCCACCATCACCACCAACATCACACCACCATCACCACCAACATCACACCACCATCACCACCCACGTCACACCACCATCACCACCAACGTCACACCATCACCACCAACATCACACCACCATCACCACCAACATCACACCACCATCACCACCCACGTCACACCACCATCACCACCAACATCACACCACCATCACCACCAACATCACACCACCATCACCACCAACATCACAACACCATCACCACCAACATCACACCACCATCACCACCCACGTCACACCACCATCACCACCAACATCACACCACCATCACCACCCACGTCACACCACCATCACCACCAACATCACACCACCATCACCACCAACATCACACCACCATCACCACCAATATCACGCCACCATCACCACCAACATCACACCACCATCACCACCCACGTCATACCACCATCACCACCAACATCACACCACCATCACCACCAACATCACACCACCATCACCACCAACATCACACCACCATCACCACCAACATCACACCACCATCACCACCAACATCACACCACCATCACCACCCGCGTCACACCACCATCACCACCAACATCACACCGCCATCACCACCAACATCACACCACCATCACCACCAACATCACACCACCATCACCACCAACATCACACCACCATCACCACCCACGTCACACCACCATCACCACCAACGTCACACCATCACCACCAACATCACACCACCATCACCACCAACATCACACCACCATCACCACCCACGTCACACCACCATCACCACCAACATCACACCACCATCACCACCAACATCACACCACCATCACCACCCACGTCACACCACCATCACCACCAACATCACACCACCATCACCACCCACGTCACACCACCATCACCACCAACATCACACCACCATCACCACCAACATCACGCCACCATCACCACCAACATCACACCACCATCACCACCAACATCACACCACCATCACCACCCACGTCACACCACCATCACCACCAACAACTCACCACCATCACCACCAACATCACACCACCATCACCACCAACATCACACCACCATCACCACCAACATCACACCACCATCACCACCAACATCACACACCACCATCACCACCAACGTCACACACCACTATCACCATCAACATCACACACCACCATCACCACCAACATCACACACCACCATCACCACCAAAGTCACACACCACCATCACCACCAACATCACACACCACCATCACCATCAACATCACACACCATCACAAAAACATCACACACCACGTGCTAAAGGAATAACTGGGAAAGTGGGGAGATGGATCTTCAACTTCCTAACAAATCGAACACAAAGAGTAGTGATCAACAGAGTTAAATCGGAGGCTCCCATAATGAAGAGCTCTGTTCCACAAGGCACAGTACTCGCCCCCATCTTGTTCCTCATCCTCATATCAGACATAGACAGAGATATACACCACAGCACCGTATCATCCTTTGCGGATGATACTAGGATCTGCATGAGGCTGTCATCTATTGAGGACGCGGTTTAACCTCCAAGAAGATATAAACCAAGTTTTCCAGTGGGCAACGGTAAACAATATGATGTTCAATGAGGACAAATTCCAACTACTACGTTATGGAAAACTGGAGGAGATAATAACTAGAACAGAGTAAACTACAAACTCGGGCCATACAATAGAACGGACAAATAATGTGAGGAACCTGGGCGTAGTAATGTCTGAGGATCTCACTTTCAAGGATCACAACAGTGCCACGATCACAAGTGCAAAGAAAATGATAGGATGGATAATGAGAACGTTCACAACGAGAGACGCCAAGCCAATGATGATCCTTTTCAAATCACTTGTTCTCTCTAGGCTGGAATACTGCTGTACATTAACATCTCCATTCAAAGCAGGTGAAATCGCAGATCTAGAGAGTGTACAGAGATCCTTTACGGCACGTATAAGTTCTGTCAAGCACCTTAACTACTGGGAACGCTTGGAAGCACTTGACTTGTACTCATTGGAACGCAGGAGGGAGAGATATATCATAATCTAAACTTGGAAAATCCTGGAAGCAATTGTCCCGAATCTGCACACAGAAATCACTCCCTACGAAAGTAAAAGACTGGGCAGGCGATGCAAAATACCCCCATTTAAACGTACGGGAGCAGTTGGTGCACTAAAAGAAAACACCATAAGTGTCCGGGGCCCAAGACTGTCCAACAGCCTCCCACCAAGCATAAGGGGAATTACCAATAAACCCCTGGCTGCCTTCAAGAGAGAGCTGGACAGATACCTAAAGTCAGTACCGGATCAGCCAAGCTGGGGTTCGTACGTAGTAACAGCCTGGTTGATCAGGCCCTGATCCACGGGGAGGCCTGATCGTGGACCGGGCCGCGGGGGCGTTGATCCCCGGAATGACCTCCAGGTAGACTCCAGGTAGACCACCATAACCACCAACATCACAAACCACCATCACAACAACATCACACACCACCACCACCACCACCACCACCACCACCACCACCACCACCACCACCACCACCACCACCACCACCACCACCACCACCACCACCACCACCACCACCACACACCAACATCACACACCAACATCACCACGAACATCACACACCACAATCACCACCAACATCACACACCACCATCACTACCAGCATCATACACCACCATCAAAACAACATCACACACCATCATCACAACATCACACACTACCGTCACCACCAACATCACACACCACTATTACATCACACAACAATCACCACCAATATCACACACTACCATCACAACATCACACACCACCATCACCACCATCACCACTAACACCACATATCACCATCACCACCAACATCACACATCACTATCACCACCAAAATCACACACCACCATCACCAACTTCACACACCACCATCACCACCAATATCACACACCACCATCACCACCAAAGTCACACCACCATCACCACCAACGTCACACCACAATCACCTCTAACATCACACACCACCATCACCACCAACGTCATACCACGATCACCACCAACAACACTCGTCACGATCACCACCAACATCACACAACACCATAACCACCAACATCACACACCACCATCACCACCAAAGTCACACCACCATCACCAACAACATCACCAATCTCCATCACCAACAACATCACACACCACCATAACCACCACCACACACCACCATCACCACCAACATCACACACAACCATCACTACCAACGTCACACCACCATGGCCGCCAACATCACACACCACCATCACAACGAACATCACACACCATCATCACAACCAACATCACACACCACCATCACCACCAACATCACACACCACCATCACCACCAACATCACACACCACCATCACCACCAACATCACAAACCACCATCACCACCAACATCACACCATCATCACCACCAACATCACACACCACCATCACCACCAACATCACACACCACCATCACAACCAACATCACACACCACCATCACAACGAACATCACACACCACCATCACCACCAACATCACAAACCACCATCACCACCAACATCACACACCACCATCACCACCAACATCACAAACCACCATCACCACCAACATCACACCACCATCACCACCAACATCACACACCACCATCACCACCAACATCACACACCACCATCAACACCAACATCACAAACCACCATCACTACGAACATCACACCAAAATCACCGCCAACATCACACACCACCATCACCACCAACATCACACCACCATCACCACCAACGTCACACCACCATCATCACCATCACACACCATCATCACCACCAACATCACACACCACCATCAAAACAACATCACACCACCATCACCACCAACATCACACACCACCATCACCACCAACATCACACACCACCATCAACACCAACATCACAAACCACCATCACAACGAACATCACACCAAAATCACCACCAACATCACACACCATCATCACCACCAACATCACACACCACCATCAGAACATCACACACTACCGTCACTACCAACATCACACACAACCATCACCACCAGCATCACACACCACCATCAAAACAACATCACACACAACCATCACCACTGATATCACACATTACCATCACAACATCACACACCACCATCACCACCAACGTCACACCACCATTGCCGCAAACATCACACACCACCATCGCCACGAACATCACACACCACCATCACAACCAACATCACACACCATCATCACCACCAACACCACATATCACCATCACCACCAACATCACACATCATTATCACCACCAAAATCACACACCACCATCACCACCAACTTCACACACCATCATCACCACTATCATCACACATCAACATCACCACCAACATCACACACCACCATCACCACCAAAGCCACACCAATATCACACATCACCATCACCACCAACGTCACACCACCATCACCTCTAACATCACACACCACCATAACCACCAACGTCACACCATCATCACTACCACCATCACACGTCACGGTCACCACCAACATCACACACCACCATCACCACCAACATTACACACCACCATCACAACCATCACCACCAACGTCACACCTCCATCACCACCAACATCACACCACCATCACCACCAACGTCACACCACCATCACCACCAACATCACACCACCATCACCACCAACATCACACCACCATCACCATCAGCATCACACCACCAACATCACTCACCACCATCACCACCTACGTCACACCACCAATACCACCAACATCACACACCACCACCACCACCAACGTCACACCACCATCACCACCAACATCACACATCACCATCACCACCAACGTCACACCACCATCACCACCAACATCTCACCACCATCACCACAAACATCACACCACCATCATCACCAACATCACACCACCATCACCACCAACATCACACCACCATCATCACCCGCGTCACACCAACATCACCACCAACATCACACCACCATCACCACCAACATCACTCCACCATCACCACCAACATCACACCACCATCACCACCAACATCACACCACCATCACCACCCACGTCACACCACCATCACCACCAACGTCACACCATCACCACCAACATCACACCACCATCACCACCAACATCACACCACCATCACCACCCACGTCACACCACCATCACCACCAACATCACACCACCATCACCACCAACATCACACCACCATCACCACCAACATCACACCACCATCACCACCAACATCACACCACCATCACCACCAAACTCACACCACCATCACCACCAACATCACACCACCATCACCACCCACGTCACACCACCATCACCACCAACATCACACCACCATCACCACCAACATCACACCACCATCACCACCAATATCACGCCACCATCACCACCAACATAACACCACCATCACCACCCACGTCATACCACCATCACCACCAACATCACACCACCATCACCACCAACATCACACCACCATCACCACCAACATCACACCACCATCACCACCAACATCACACCACCATCACCACCAACATCACACCACCATCACCACCCGCGTCACACCACCATCACCACCAACATCACACCGCCATCACCACCAACATCACACCACCATCACCACCAACATCACACCACCATCACCACCAACATCACACCACCATCACCACCCACGTCACACCACCATCACCACCAACGTCACACCATCACCACCAACATCACACCACCATCACCACCAACATCACACCACCATCACCACCCACGTCACACCACCATCACCACCAACATCACACCACCATCACCACCAACATCACACCACCATCACCACCCACGTCACACCACCATCACCACCAACATCACACCACCATCACCACCCACGTCACACCACCATCACCACCAACATCACACCACCATCACCACCAACATCACGCCACCATCACCACCAACATCACACCACCATCACCACCAACATCACACCACCATCACCACCCACGTCACACCACCATCACCACCAACAACTCACCACCATCACCACCAACATCACACCACCATCACCACCAACATCACACCACCATCACCACCAACATCACACCACCATCACCACCAACATCACACACCACCATCACCACCAACGTCACACACCACTATCACCATCAACATCACACACCACCATCACCACCAACATCACACACCACCATCACCACCAAAGTCACACACCACCATCACCACCAACATCACACCACCATCACCACCAACATCACCCACCATCATCACCACCAACTTCACACACCACCATCAACACCAACGTCACACCACCACCATCACCACCAACATCACACACCACCATCACCACCAACACACACCACCATCAACACCAACGTCACACACCACCATCACCACCAACATCACACACCACCATCACCACCAACATCACACACCACCATCACCACCAACATCACACACCACCATCACCACCAACATCACACACCACCATCACCACCAACGTCACACACCACCATCACCACCAACATCACACACCACCATCACCACCAACGTCACACACCACCATCACCACCAACATCACACACCACTATCACCACCAACGTCACACACCACCATCACCACCAACATCACACACCACCATCACCACCAACGTCACACACCACCATCAACACCAACGTCGCACACCACCATCACCACCAACGTCACACACCACCATCACCACGAACATCACACACCATCATCAACACCAACATCACACACCACCATCACCACCAACGTCACACACCACCATCACCACCAACGTCACACACCACCATCACCACCAACGTCACACACCACCATCAACACCAACGTCACACACCACCATCACCACCAACATCACACACCACCATCGCCACCAACATCACACACCACCATCACCACCAACGTCACACACCACCATCACCACCAACGTCACACACCACCATCACCACCAACGTCACACACCAACATCACCACCAACGTCACACACCACCATCACCACCAACGTCACACACCACCATCACCACCAACGTCACACACCACCATCAACACCAACGTCACACACCACCATCAACACCAACGTCACACACCACCATCAACACCAACGTCACACACCACCATCAACACCAACGTCACACACCACCATCAACACCAACGTCACACACCACCATCAACACCAACGTCACACACCACCATCACCACCAACGTCACACACCACCATCACCACCAACATCACACACCA
>NW_027196211.1:85000-102263 GCF_038502225.1 Cherax quadricarinatus | reverse complement strand
CCCTGTCATATTTCATTGTTCCGGACGGGTTTCTCTGTCATATTTCATTGTTCTGGACGGGTTCCCCTGTCATATTTCATTTTCCTGGACGGGTTTCCTGTAATATTTCATTGGTATGGACGGGTTTCCCTGTCATATTATATTGTTCCGGACGGGTTTCCCTGTCATATTTCATTTTCCTGGACGGATTTCCCTGTCATATTTCTTTGTTCTGGACAGGTTTTCCTGTCATATTTCTTTGTTCTGGACAGGTTTTCCTGTCATATTTCATTTTCCTGGACGGGTTCCCCTGTCATATTTCATTTTCCTAGACGGGTTTCCCTGTTTTATTTCATTGTTATGGACGGGTTTCCCTGTCATATTTCATTTTCCTGGACGGGTTTCCCTGTCATATTTCATTATTCTGGACGGGTTTCCCTGCCATATTTCATTGTTCTGGACGGGTTTCCCTGTCATTTTTCATTGTTCTAGACGGGTTTCGCTGTCATATTTCGTTTTCCTGGACGGGTTTCCCTGTCATATTTCATTGTTCTGGAAGGGTTTCCCTGTCATATTTCATTGTTCTGGACGGGTTTCCCTGTCATATTTCATTGTTCTGGACGGGTTTCCCTGCCATATTTCATTGTTCTGGTCGGATTTCCCTGTCATATTTCATTGTTCTGGACGGGTTTCCCTGTCATATTTCTTTGTTATGGACGGGTTTCCCTGTCATATTTCATTGTTCTGGTCGGGTTTCCCTTCCATATTTCATTGTTCTGGACGGGTTTCCTTCTCGTATTTCATTGTTCTGGACGGTTTTCCTTGTTGTATTTCATTGTTCTGGACGGGTTTCCCTTTCATTTTTCATTGTTCTGGGCGGGATTTCCTGTCATATTTCATTGTTCTGGGCGGGTTTCCCTGTCATATTTCATTGTTCTTGAAGGGTTTCCTTGTCATATTTCATTGTTCTGGACGGATTTCCGTGTCATATTTCATTGTTCTGGACGGGTTTCCCTGTCATATTTCATTGTTCTGGACGGGTTTCCCTGTCATATTTCATTGTTATGGACGGGTTTCCCTGTCATATTTCCTTGTTATGGACGGGTTTCCTTCTCATATTTCATTGTTCTGGACGGGTTTCCCTGTCATATTTCATTGTTATGGACGGGTTTCCCTGTCATATTTCATTGTTATGGACGGGTTTCCCTGTCATATTTCAATGTTCTGGACGGGTTTCCCTGTCATATTTCATTGTTCTGGACGGGTTTCCCTGTCATATTTCATTGTTCTAGACGGGTTTCCCTGTCATATTTCATTGTTCTGGACGGGTTTCCCTGTCATATTTCATTGTTCTGGACGGGTTTCACTGTCATATTTCATTGTTCTGGATGGGTTTCCCTGTCATATTTCATTGTTCTGGACGGGTTTCCCTGTCATATTTCATTGTTCTGGACGGGTTTCCCTGTCATATTTCATTGTTCTGGTCGGGTTTCCCTGTCATATTTCATTGTTCTGGACGGGTTTCCTTCTCATATTTCATTGTTCTGGACGGGTTTCCCTGTCATATTTCATTGTTATGGACGGGTTTCCCTGTCATATTTCATTGTTCTGGACGGGTTTCCCTGTCATATTTCATTGTTCTGGACGGGTTCCCCTGTGATATATTGTTATGGACGGGTTTCCTGTCATATTTCATTTTCCTGGACGGGTTTCCCTGTTTTATTTCATTGTTATGGACGGGTTTCCCTGTCATATTTCATTGTTCTGGACGGGTTTCCCTGTCATATTTCATTGTTATGGACGGGTTTCCCTGTCATATTTCATTTTCCTGGACGGGTTTCCCTGTCATATTTCATTGTTCTGGACGGGTTTCCCTGCCATATTTCATTGTTCTGGAGGGGGTTTTCCTGTCATATTTCATTGTTCTGGACGGGTTTAGCTGTCATATTTCATTGTTCTGGACGGGTTTCCCTGTCATATTTCATTATTCTGGAAGGGTTTCCCTGTCATATTTCATTGTTATGGAAGGGTTTCCCTGTCATATTTCATTGTTCTGGACGGGTTTCCCTGTCATATTTCATTGTTCTGGACGGGTTTCCCTGTCATATTTCATTGTTCTGGACGGGTTTCCCTGTCATATTTCATTGTTCTGGACGGGTTTCCCTGTCATATTTCATTGTTCTGGACGGGTTTCCCTGTCATATTTCATTGTTCTGGACGGGTTTCCCTGTCATATTTCATTGTTCTGGACGGGTTTCCCTGTCATATTTCATTGTTCTGGACGGGTTTCCCTGTCATATTTCATTGTTCTGGACGGGTTTCCCTGTCATATTTCATTGTTCTGGACGGGTTTCCCTGTCATATTTCATTGTTCTGGACGGGTTTCCCTGTCATATTTCATTGTTCTGGACGGGTTTCCCTGTCATATTTCATTGTTCTGGACGGGTTTCCCTGTCATATTTCATTGTTCTGGACGGGTTTCCCTGTCATATTTCATTGTTCTGGACGGGTTTCCCTGTCATATTTCATTGTTCTGGACGGGTTTCCCTGTCATATTTCATTGTTCTGGACGGGTTTCCCTGTCATATTTCATTGTTCTGGACGGGTTTCCCTGTCATATTTCATTGTTCTGGACGGGTTTCCCTGTCATATTTCATTGTTCTGGACGGGTTTCCCTGTCATATTTCATTGTTATGGACGGGTTTCCCTGTCATATTTCATTGTTATGGACGGGTTTCCCTGTCATATTTCATTGTTATGGACGGGTTTCCCTGTCATATTTCATTGTTCTGGACGGGTTTCCCTGTCATATTTCATTGTTCTGGACGGGTTTCCCTGTCATATTTCATTGTTATGGACGGGTTTCCCTGTCATATTTCATTGTTCTGGACGGGTTTTCCTGTCATATTTCATTGTTCTGGACGGGTTTCCCTGTCATATTTCATTGTTCCGGATGGGTTTCCCTGTCATATTTCATTGTTCTGGACGGGTTTCCCTGTCATATTTCATTTTCCTGGACGGGTTCCCCTGTCATATTTCATTGTTCTGGACGGGTTTCCCTGTCATATTTCATTGTTCTGGACGGGTTCCCCTGTCATATTTCATTTTCCTGGACGGGTTCCCCTGTCATATTTCATTGTTCTGGACGGGTTTCCCTGTCATATTTCATTTTCCTGGACGGGTTTCCCTGTCATATTTCATTTTCCTGGACGGGTTTCCCTGTCATATTTCATTGTTCTGGACGGGTTTCCCTGTCATATTTCATTGTTCTGGACGGGTTTCCCTGTCATATTTCATTGTTCTGGACGGGTTTCCCTGTCATATTTCATTGTTCTGGACGGGTTTCCCTGTCATATTTCATTGTTCTGGACGGGTTTCCCTGTCATATTTCATTGTTCTGGACGGGTTTCCCTGTCATATTTCATTGTTCTGGACGGGTTTCCCTGTCATATTTCATTGTTCTGGACGGGTTTCCCTGTCATATTTCATTGTTCTGGACGGGTTTCCCTGTCATATTTCATTGTTCTGGACGGGTTTCCCTGTCATATTTCATTGTTCTGGACGGGTTTCCCTGTCATATTTCATTGTTCTGGACGGGTTTCCCTGTCATATTTCATTGTTCTGGACGGGTTTCCCTGTCATATTTCATTGTTCTGGACGGGTTTCCCTGTCATATTTCATTGTTCTGGACGGGTTTCCCTGTCATATTTCATTGTTCTGGACGGGTTTCCCTGTCATATTTCATTGTTCTGGACGGGTTTCCCTGTCATATTTCATTGTTCTGGACGGGTTTCCCTGTCATATTTCATTGTTCTGGACGGGTTTCCCTGTCATATTTCATTGTTCTGGACGGGTTTCCCTGTCATATTTCATTGTTATGGACGGGTTTCCCTGTCATATTTCATTGTTCTGGACGGGTTTCCTTCTCATATTTCATTGTTCTGGACGGGTTTCCCTGTCATATTTCATTGTTCTGGACTGGTTTCCCTGTCATATTTCATTGTTATGGACGGGTTTCCCTGTCATATTTCATTGTTATTGACGGGTTTCCCTGTCATATTTTATTGTTCTGGACGGGTTTCCCTGTCATATTTCATTGTTCTGGACGGTTTTCCCTGTCATATTTCATTGTTCTTGACGAGTTTCCTTCTCATATTTCATTGTTCTGGACGGGTTTCCCTGTCATATTTCATTGTTATGGACGGGTTTCCCTGTCATATTTCTTTGTTCTGGACGGGTTTCCCTGTCATATTTCATTGTTCTGGACGGGTTTCCCTGTCATATTTCATTGTTCTGGACGGGTTTCCCTGTCATATTTCATTGTTCTGGACGGGTTTCCCTGTCATATTTCATTGTTCTGGACGGGTTTCCCTGTCATATTTCATTGTTCTGGACGGGTTTCCCTGTCATATTTCATTGTTCTGGACGGGTTTCCCTGTCATATTTCATTGTTCTGGACGGGTTTCCCTGTCATATTTCATTGTTCTGGACGGGTTTCCCTGTCATATTTCATTGTTCTGGACGGGTTTCCCTGTCATATTTCATTGTTCTGGACGGGTTTCCCTGTCATATTTCATTGTTATGGACGGGTTTCCCTGTCATATTTCATTGTTCTGGACGGGTTTCCCTGTCATATTTCATTGTTCTGGACGGGTTTCCCTGTCATATTTCATTGTTCTGGACGGGTTTCCCTGTCATATTTCATTGTTCTGGACGGGTTTCCCTGTCATATTTCATTGTTCTGGACGGGTTTCCCTGTCATATTTCATTGTTCTGGACGGGTTTCCCTGTCATATTTCATTGTTCTGGACGGGTTTCCCTGTCATATTTCATTGTTCTGGATGGGTTTCCCTGTCATAAATGTGTTTCCGTCATATTTCATTTTTCTGGACGGGTTTCCCTGTCATATTTCATTGTTCTGGACGGGTTTCCCTGTCATATTTCATTGTTCTGGACGGGTTTCCCTGTCATATTTCATTGTTCTGGACGGGTTTCCCTGTCATATTTCATTGTTCTGGACGGGTTTCCCTGTCATATTTCATTGTTCTGGACGGGTTTCCCTGTCATATTTCATTGTTCTGGACGGGTTTCCCTGTCATATTTCATTGTTCTGGACGGGTTTCCCTGTCATATTTCATTGTTCTGGACGGGTTTCCCTGTCATATTTCATTGTTCTGGACGGGTTTCCCTGTCATATTTCATTGTTCTGGACGGGTTTCCCTGTCATATTTCATTGTTCTGGACGGGTTTCCCTGTCATATTTCATTGTTCTGGACGGGTTTCCTTGTCATATTTCATTGTTCTGGACGGGTTTCCCTGTCATATTTCATTGTTCTGGACGGGTTTCCCTGTCATATTTCATTGTTCTGGACGGGTTTCCCTGTCATATTTCATTGTTCTGGACGGGTTTCCTGTCATATTTCATTGTTCTGGACGGGGTTCCCTGTCATATTTCATTGTTCTGGACGGGTTTCCCTGTCATATTTCATTGTTCTGGACGGGTTTCCCTGTCATATTTCATTGTTCTGGACGGGTTTCCCTGTCATATTTCATTGTTCTGGACGGGTTTCCCTGTCATATTTCATTGTTCTGGACGGGTTTCCCTGTCATATTTCATTGTTCTGGACGGGTTTCCCTGTCATATTTCATTGTTCTGGACGGGTTTCCCTGTCATATTTCATTGTTCTGGACGGGTTTCCCTCTCATATTTCATTGTTCTGGACGGGTTTCCCTGTCATATTTCATTGTTCTGGACGGGTTTCCCTGTCATATTTCATTGTTCTGGACGGGTTTCCCTGTCATATTTCATTGTTCTGGACGGGTTTCCCTGTCATATTTCATTGTTCTGGACGGGTTTCCCTGTCATATTTCATTGTTCTGGACGGGTTTCCCTGTCATATTTCATTTTCCTGGACGGGTTTCCCTGTCATATTTCATTGTTATGGACGGGTTTCCCTGTCATATTTCATTGTTCTGGACGGGTTTCCCTGTCATATTTCATTGTTCTGGACGGGTTTCCCTGTCATATTTCATTGTTATGGACGGGTTTCCCTGTCATATTTCATTGTTCTGGACGGGTTTCCCTGTCATATTTCATTGTTCTGGACGGGTTTCCCTGTCATATTTCATTGTTCTGGACGGGTTTCCCTGTCATATTTCATTGTTATGGACGGGTTCCCCTCTCATATTTCATTGTTCTGGACGGGTTTTCCTGTCATATTTCATTGTTCTGGACGGGTTTCCCTGTCATATTTCATTGTTCCGGATGGGTTTCCCTGTCATATTTCATTGTTCTGGACGGGTTTCCCTGTCATATTTCATTTTCCTGGACGGGTTCCCCTGTCATATTTCATTGTTCTGGACGGGTTTCCCTGTCATATTTCATTGTTCTGGACGGGTTTCCCTGTCATATTTCATTGTTCTGGACGGGTTTCCCTGTCATATTTCATTGTTCTGGACGGGTTTCCCTGTCATATTTCATTGTTCTGGACGGGTTTCCCTGTCATATTTCATTGTTATGGACGGGATTTCCTGTCATATTTCATTGTTCTGGACGGGTTTCCCTTTCATATTTCATTGTTCTGGACGGGTTTCCCTGTCATATTTCATTGTTCTGGACGGGTTTCCCTGTCATATTTCATTGTTCTGGACGGGTTTCCCTGTCATATTTCATTGTCCTTGACGGGTTTCCCTGTCTTATTTCATTGTTCTGGACGGGTTTCCCTGTCATATTTCATTGTTCTGGACGCGTTTCCCTGTCATATTTCATTGTTCTGGACGGGTTTCCCTGTCATATTTCATTGTTCTGGACGGGTTTCCCTGTCATATTTCATTGTTCTGGACGGGTTTCCCTGTCATATTTCATTGTTCTGGACGGGTTTCCCTGTCATATTTCATTGTTCTGGACGGGTTTCCCTGTCATATTTCATTGTTATGGACGGGTTTCCTGTCATATTTCATTGTTCTGGACGGGTTTCCCTGTCATATTTCATTGTTCTGGACGGGTTTCCCTGTCATATTTCATTGTTCTGGACGGGTTTCCCTGTCATATTTCATTGTTCTGGACGGGTTTCCCTGTCATATTTCATTGTTATGGACGGGTTTCCCTGTCATATTTCATTGTTCTGGACGGGTTTCCCTGTCATATTTCATTGTTCTGGACGGGTTTCCCTGTCATATTTCATTGTTCTGGACGGGTTTCCCTGTCATATTTCATTGTTCTGGACGGGTTTCCCTGTCATATTTCATTGTTCTGGACGGGTTTCCCTGTCATATTTCATTGTTCTGGACGGGTTTCCCTGTCATATTTCATTGTTCTGGACGGGTTTCCCTGTCATATTTCATTGTTCTGGACGGTTTCCCTGTCATATTTCATTGTTCTGGACGGGTTTCCCTGTCATATTTCATTGTTCTGGACGGGTTTCCCTGTCATATTTCATTGTTATGGACGGGTTTCCCTGTCATATTTCATTGTTCTGGACGGGTTTCCCTGTCATATTTCATTGTTCTGGACGGGTTTCCCTGTCATATTTCATTGTTCTGGACGGGTTTCCCTGTCATATTTCATTGTTCTGGACGGGTTTCCCTGTCATATTTCATTGTTCTGGACGGGTTTCCCTGTCATATTTCATTTTCCTGGACGGGTTTCCCTGTCATATTTCATTGTTCTGGACGGGTTTCCCTGTCATATTTCATTGTTCTGGACGGGTTTCCCTGTCATATTTCATTGTTCTGGACGGGTTTCCCTGTCATATTTCATTGTTCTGGACGGGTTTCCCTGTCATATTTCATTGTTCTGGACGGGTTTCCCTGTCATATTTCATTGTTCTGGAAGGGTTTCCCTGTCATATTTCATTGTTCTGGACGGGTTTCATGTCATATTTCATTGTTCTGGACGGGTTTCCCTGTCATATTTCATTGTTCTGGACGGGTTTCCCTGTCATATTTCATTGTTCTGGACGGGTTTCCCTGTCATATTTCATTGTTCTGGACGGGTTTCCCTGTCATATTTCATTGTTCTGGACGGGTTTCCCTGTCATATTTCATTGTTATGGACGGGTTTCCCTGTCATATTTCATTGTTATGGACGGGTTTCCTTCTCATATTTCATTGTTCTGGACGGGTTTCCCTGTCATATTTCATTGTTATGGACGGGTTTCCCTGTCATATTTCATTGTTATGGACGGGTTTCCCTGTCATATTTCATTGTTCTGGACGGGTTTCCTTCTCATATTTCATTGTTCTGGACTGGTTTCCCTGTCATATTTCATTGTTATGGACGGGTTTCCCTGTCATATTTCATTGTTATTGACGGGTTTCCCTGTCATATTTTATTGTTCTGGACGGGTTTCCCTGTCATATTTCATTGTTCTGGACGGTTTTCCCTGTCATATTTCATTGTTCTGGACGGGTTTCCCTGTCATATTTCATTGTTCTGGACGGGTTTCCCTGTCATATTTCATTGTTCTGGACGGGTTTCCCTGTCATATTTCATTGTTCTGGACGGGTTTCCCTGTCATATTTCATTGTTATGGACGGGTTTCCCTGTCATATTTCATTGTTCTGGACGGGTTTCCCTGTCATATTTCATTGTTATGGACGGGTTCCATTCTCATATTTCATTGTTCTGGACGGGTTTTCCTGTCATATTTCATTGTTCTGGACGGGTTTCCCTGTCATATTTCATTGTTCTGGACGGGTTTCCCTGTCATATTTCATTGTTCTGGACGGGTTTCCCTGTCATATTTCATTTTCCTGGACGGGTTTCCCTGTCATATTTCATTGTTCTGGACGGGTTTCCCTGTCATATTTCATTGTTCTGGACGGGTTTCCCTGTCATATTTCATTGTTCTGGACGGGTTTCCCTGTCATATTTCATTGTTCTGGACGGGTTTCCCTGTCATATTTCATTGTTCTGGACGGGTTTCCCTGTCATATTTCATTGTTCTGGACGGGTTTCCCTGTCATATTTCATTGTTCTGGACGGGTTTCCCTGTCATATTTCATTGTTCTGGACGGGTTTCCCTGTCATATTTCATTGTTCTGGACGGGTTTCCCTGTCATATTTCATTGTTCTGGACGGGTTTCCCTGTCATATTTCATTGTTCTGGACGGGTTTCCCTGTCATATTTCATTGTTCTGGACGGGTTTCCCTGTCATATTTCATTGTTCTGGACGGGTTTCCCTGTCATATTTCATTGTTCTGGACGGGTTTCCCTGTCATATTTCATTGTTCTGGACGGGTTTCCCTGTCATATTTCATTGTTCTGGACGGGTTTCCCTGTCATATTTCATTGTTCTGGACGGGTTTCCCTGTCATATTTCATTGTTCTGGACGGGTTTCCCTGTCATATTTCATTGTTCTGGACGGGTTTCCCTGTCATATTTCATTGTTCTGGACGGGTTTCCCTGTCATATTTCATTGTTCTGGACGGGTTTCCCTGTCATATTTCATTGTTCTGGACGGGTTTCCCTGTCATATTTCATTGTTCTGGACGGGTTTCCCTGTCATATTTCATTGTTCTGGACGGGTTTCCCTGTCATATTTCATTGTTCTGGACGGGTTTCCCTGTCATATTTCATTGTTCTGGACGGGTTTCCCTGTCATATTTCATTGTTCTGGACGGGTTTCCCTGTCATATTTCATTGTTCTGGACGGGTTTCCCTGTCATATTTCATTGTTCTGGACGGGTTTCCCTGTCATATTTCATTGTTCTGGACGGGTTTCCCTGTCATATTTCATTGTTCTGGACGGGTTTCCCTGTCATATTTCATTGTTCTGGACGGGTTTCCCTGTCATATTTCATTGTTCTGGACGGGTTTCCCTGTCATATTTCATTGTTCTGGACGGGTTTCCCTGTCATATTTCATTGTTCTGGACGGGTTTCCCTGTCATATTTCATTGTTCTGGACGGGTTTCCCTGTCATATTTCATTGTTCTGGACGGGTTTCCCTGTCATATTTCATTGTTCTGGACGGGTTTCCCTGTCATATTTCATTGTTCTGGACGGGTTTCCCTGTCATATTTCATTGTTCTGGACGGGTTTCCCTGTCATATTTCATTGTTCTGGACGGGTTTCCCTGTCATATTTCATTGTTCTGGACGGGTTTCCCTGTCATATTTCATTGTTCTGGACGGGTTTCCCTGTCATATTTCATTGTTCTGGACGGGTTTCCCTGTCATATTTCATTGTTCTGGACGGGTTTCCCTGTCATATTTCATTGTTCTGGACGGGTTTCCCTGTCATATTTCATTGTTCTGGACGGGTTTCCCTGTCATATTTCATTGTTCTGGACGGGTTTCCCTGTCATATTTCATTGTTCTGGACGGGTTTCCCTGTCATATTTCATTGTTCTGGACGGGTTTCCCTGTCATATTTCATTGTTCTGGACGGGTTTCCCTGTCATATTTCATTGTTCTGGACGGGTGTCCCTGTCATATTTCATTGTTCTGGACGGGTTTCCCTGTCATATTTCATTGTTCTGGACGGGTTTCCCTGTCATATTTCATTGTTCTGGACGGGTTTCCCTGTCATATTTCATTGTTCTGGACGGGTTTCCCTGTCATATTTCATTGTTCTGGACGGGTTTCCCTGTCATATTTCATTGTTCTGGACGGGTTTCCCTGTCATATTTCATTGTTCTGGACGGGTTTCCCTGTCATATTTCATTGTTCTGGACGGGTTTCCCTGTCATATTTCATTGTTCTGGACGGGTTTCCCTGTCATATTTCATTGTTCTGGACGGGTTTCCCTGTCATATTTCATTGTTCTGGACGGGTTTCCCTGTCATATTTCATTGTTATGGACGGGTTTCCCTGTCATATTTCATTGTTCTGGACGGGTTTCCCTGTCATATTTCATTGTTCTGGACGGGTTTCCCTGTCATATTTCATTGTTCTGGACGGGTTTCCCTGTCATATTTCATTGTTCTGGACGGGTTTCCCTGTCATATTTCATTGTTCTGGACGGGTTTCCCTGTCATATTTCATTGTTCTGGACGGGTTTCCCTGTCATATTTCATTGTTCTGGACGGGTTTCCCTGTCATATTTCATTGTTCTGGACGGGTTTCCCTGTCATATTTCATTGTTCTGGACGGGTTTCCCTGTCATATTTCATTGTTCTGGACGGGTTTCCCTGTCATATTTCATTGTTCTGGACGGGTTTCCCTGTCATATTTCATTGTTCTGGACGGGTTTCCCTGTCATATTTCATTGTTCTGGACGGGTTTCCCTGTCATATTTCATTGTTCTGGACGGGTTTCCCTGTCATATTTCATTGTTATGGACGGGTTTCCCTGTCATATTATATTGTTATGGACGGGTTTCCTTCTCATATTTCATTGTTCTGGACGGGTTTCCCTGTCATATTTCATTGTTATGGACGGGTTTCCCTGTCATATTTCATTGTTATGGACGGGTTTCCCTGTCATATTATATTGTTATGGACGGGTTTCCCTGTCATATTTCATTGTTCTGGACGGGTTTCCCTGTCATATTTCATTGTTCTGGACGGGTTTCCCTGTCATATTTCATTGTTATGGACGGGTTCCCCTCTCATATTTCATTGTTCTGGACGGGTTTCCCTGTCATATTTCATTGTTCTGGACGGGTTTCCCTGTCATATTTCATTGTTCTGGACGGGTTTCCCTGTCATATTTCATTGTTCTGGACGGGTTTCCCTGTCATATTTCATTGTTCTGGACGGGTTTCCCTGTCATATTTCATTGTTCTGGACGGGTTTCCCTGTCATATTTCATTTTCTGGACGGGTTTCCCTGTCATATTTCATTGTTCTGGACGGGTTTCCCTGTCATATTTCATTGTTCTGGACGGGTTTCCCTGTCATATTTCATTTTCCTGGACGGGTTCCCCTGTCATATTTCATTGTTCTGGACGGGTTTCCCTGTCATATTTCATTGTTCTGGAGGGGGTTTTCCTGTCATATTTCATTGTTCTGGACGGGTTTCGCTGTCATATTTCATTGTTCTGGACGGGTTTCCCTGTCATATTTCATTGTTCTGGACGGGTTTCCCTGTCATATTTCATTGTTCTGGACGGGTTTCCCTGTCATATTTCATTGTTCTGGACGGGTTTCCCTGTCATATTTCATTGTTCTGGACGGGTTTCCCTGTCATATTTCATTGTTCTGGACGGGTTTCCCTGTCATATTTCATTGTTCTGGACGGGTTTCCCTGTCATATTTCATTGTTCTGGACGGGTTTCCCTGTCATATTTCATTGTTCTGGACGGGTTTCCCTGTCATATTTCATTGTTCTGGACGGGTTTCCCTGTCATATTTCATTGTTCTGGACGGGTTTCCCTGTCATATTTCATTGTTCTGGACGGGTTTCCCTGTCATATTTCATTGTTCTGGACGGGTTTCCCTGTCATATTTCATTGTTCTGGACGGGTTTCCCTGTCATATTTCATTGTTCTGGACGGGTTTCCCTGTCATATTTCATTGTTCTGGACGGGTTTCCCTGTCATATTTCATTGTTCTGGACGGGTTTCCCTGTCATATTTCATTGTTCTGGACGGGTTTCCCTGTCATATTTCATTGTTCTGGACGGGTTTCCCTGTCATATTTCATTGTTCTGTACGGGTTTCCCTGTCATATTTCATTGTTCTGGACGGGTTTCCCTGTCATATTTCATTGTTCTGGACGGGTTTCCCTGTCATATTTCATTGTTCTGGACGGGTTTCCCTGTCATATTTCATTGTTCTGGACGGGTTTCCCTGTCATATTTCATTGTTCTGGACGGGTTTCCCTGTCATATTTCATTGTTCTGGACGGGTTTCCCTGTCATATTTCATTGTTCTGGACGGGTTTCCCTGTCATATTTCATTGTTCTGGACGGGTTTCCCTGTCATATTTCATTGTTCTGGACGGGTTTCCCTGTCATATTTCATTGTTCTGGACGGGTTTCCCTGTCATATTTCATTGTTCTGGACGGGTTTCCCTGTCATATTTCATTGTTCTGGACGGGTTTCCCTGTCATATTTCATTGTTCTGGACGGGTTTCCCTGTCATATTTCATTGTTCTGGACGGGTTTCCCTGTCATATTTCATTGTTCTGGACGGGTTTCCCTGTCATATTTCATTGTTCTGGACGGGTTTCCCTGTCATATTTCATTGTTCTGGACGGGTTTCCCTGTCATATTTCATTGTTCTGGACGGGTTTCCCTGTCATATTTCATTGTTCTGGACGGGTTTCCCTGTCATATTTCATTGTTCTGGACGGGTTTCCCTGTCATATTTCATTGTTCTGGACGGGTTTCCCTGTCATATTTCATTGTTCTGGACGGGTTTCCCTGTCATATTTCATTGTTCTGGACGGGTTTCCCTGTCATATTTCATTGTTCTGGACGGGTTTCCCTGTCATATTTCATTGTTCTGGACGGGTTTCCCTGTCATATTTCATTGTTCTGGACGGGTTTCCCTGTCATATTTCATTGTTCTGGACGGGTTTCCCTGTCATATTTCATTGTTCTGGACGGGTTTCCCTGTCATATTTCATTGTTCTGGACGGGTTTCCCTGTCATATTTCATTGTTCTGGACGGGTTTCCCTGTCATATTTCATTGTTCTGGACGGGTTTCCCTGTCATATTTCATTGTTCTGGACGGGTTTCCCTGTCATATTTCATTGTTCTGGACGGGTTTCCCTGTCATATTTCATTGTTCTGGACGGGTTTCCCTGTCATATTTCATTGTTCTGGACGGGTTTCCCTGTCATATTTCATTGTTCTGGACGGGTTTCCCTGTCATATTTCATTGTTCTGGACGGGTTTCCCTGTCATATTTCATTGTTCTGGACGGGTTTCCCTGTCATATTTCATTGTTCTGGACGGGTTTCCCTGTCATATTTCATTGTTCTGGACGGGTTTCCCTGTCATATTTCATTGTTCTGGACGGGTTTCCCTGTCATATTTCATTGTTCTGGACGGGTTTCCCTGTCATATTTCATTGTTCTGGACGGGTTTCCCTGTCATATTTCATTGTTCTGGACGGGTTTCCCTGTCATATTTCATTGTTCTGGACGGGTTTCCCTGTCATATTTCATTGTTCTGGACGGGTTTCCCTGTCATATTTCATTGTTCTGGACGGGTTTCCCTGTCATATTTCATTGTTCTGGACGGGTTTCCCTGTCATATTTCATTGTTCTGGACGGGTTTCCCTGTCATATTTCATTGTTCTGGACGGGTTTCCCTGTCATATTTCATTGTTCTGGACGGGTTTCCCTGTCATATTTCATTGTTCTGGACGGGTTTCCCTGTCATATTTCATTGTTCTGGACGGGTTTCCCTGTCATATTTCATTGTTCTGGACGGGTTTCCCTGTCATATTTCATTGTTCTGGACGGGTTTCCCTGTCATATTTCATTGTTCTGGACGGGTTTCCCTGTCATATTTAATTGTTCTGGACGGGTTTCCCTGTCATATTTCATTGTTCTGGACGGGTTTCCCAGTCATATTTCATTGTTCTGGACGGGTTTCCCTGTCATATTTCATTGTTCTGGACGGGTTTCCCTGTCATATTTCATTGTTCTGGACGGGTTTCCCTGTCATATTTCATTGTTCTGGACGGGTTTCCCTGTCATATTTCATTGTTCTGGACGGGTTTCCCTGTCATATTTCATTGTTCTGGACGGGTTTCCCTGTCATATTTCATTGTTCTGGACGGGTTTCCCTGTCATATTTCATTGTTCTGGACGGGTTTCCCTGTCATATTTCATTGTTCTGGACGGGTTTCCCTGTCATATTTCATTGTTCTGGACGGGTTTCCCTGTCATATTTCATTGTTCTGGACGGGTTTCCCTGTCATATTTCATTGTTCTGGACGGGTTTCCCTGTCATATTTCATTGTTCTGGACGGGTTTCCCTGTCATATTTCATTGTTCTGGACGGGTTTCCCTGTCATATTTCATTGTTCTGGACGGGTTTCCCTGTCATCTTTCATTGTTCTGGACGGAATTCCCTGTCATATTTCATTGTTCTGGACGGGTTTCCCTGTCATATTTCATTTTTCTGGACGGGTTTCCCTGTCATATTTCATTGTTCTGGACGGGTTTCCCTGTCATATTTCATTGTTCTGGACGGGTTTCCCTGTCATATTTCATTGTTCTGGACGGGTTTCCCTGTCATATTTCATTGTTCTGGACGGGTTTCCCTGTCATATTTCATTGTTCTGGACGGGTTTCCCTGTCATATTTCATTGTTCTGGACGGGTTTCCCTGTCATATTTCATTGTTCTGGACGGGTTTCCCTGTCATATTTCATTGTTCTGGACGGGTTTCCCTGTCATATTTCATTGTTCTGGACGGGTTTCCCTGTCATATTTCATTGTTCTGGACGGGTTTCCCTGTCATATTTCATTGTTCTGGACGGGTTTCCCTGTCATATTTCATTGTTCTGGACGGGTTTCCCTGTCATATTTCATTGTTCTGGACGGGTTTCCCTGTCATATTTCATTGTTCTGGACGGGTTTCCCTGTCATATTTCATTGTTCTGGACGGGTTTCCCTGTCATATTTCATTGTTCTGGACGGGTTTCCCTGTCATATTTCGTTGTTCTGGACGGGTTTCCCTGTCATATTTCATTGTTCTGGACGGGTTTCCCTGTCATATTTCATTGTTCTGGACGGGTTTCCCTGTCATATTTCATTGTTCTGGACGGGTTTCCCTGTCATATTTCATTGTTCTGGACGGGTTTCCCTGTCATATTTCATTGTTCTGGACGGGTTTCCCTGTCATATTTCATTGTTCTGGACGGGTTTCCCTGTCATATTTCATTGTTCTGGACGGGTTTCCCTGTCATATTTCATTGTTCTGGACGGGTTTCCCTGTCATATTTCATTGTTCTGGACGGGTTTCCCTGTCATATTTCATTCTGAAAGATGGACAGGTGGTGATTGTGATGATTGTTGAAAGTGTTGTACTTGTGGTGATGGTGATGTACTGGTGGAGAGAGTGATGGATGGGTGGTGAGGGTGACGAACCTGTGACGATTGTGACGAGCGACTCACGATTGTGATGAAAGACTGATGATTGCGATGAAAGACTGACGATTGTGATGAACGATTGATGATTGTGAACGATTGACGATTGTGATGAACGACTGACGCTTGCGATGAACGACTGACGATTGTAATGAACGACTTACGATTGTGATGAACGACAGACGATTGTGACGAACGACTTACGATTGTGACGAACGATTGACGTTTGTGATGAGCGACTGACGACTGTGATGAACGACTGACGATTGTGGTGAGCGACTGACGATTGTGGTGAGCGACTGGCGCTTGTGATGAACGACTGACGGTTGATACGACCGACTGGCGATTGTGATTAATACTTGGTGAGGGTGATGGACTGGTGGTGAGGGTGATGGACTTTTGGTGAGGGTGATGGACTGGTGGTGAGGGTGATGGACTGGTGGTGATGGTGTGGGATTGGCAGTGAGGGTGATGGACTGGTGGTGAGGGTGATGAACTGGTGGTGAGGGTGATGGAATGGTGATGAGAGTGATGGACTGGTGGTGAGGGTGATGGACTGGTAGTTAGGGTGATGGACTGGTGGTGAGGGTGATGGACTGGTGGTGAGGGTGATGGACTGGTGGTGAGTGTGATGGACTGGTGGTGATTGACTGGTTCTGAGGGTGATGGACCGGTGGTGAAGGTGATGGACTGATGGTGAGGGTGATTGACTGATGGTGAGGGTGATGGACTGGCGGTGAGGGTGACTGATGGTGAGATTGAAGGACTGGTGGTGAGGACTGGTGAGGGTGAAGGACTGGTGGTGACTGGTTGTGAGGGTGAAGGACTGGTGGTGAGGGTGAAGGACTGGTGGTGAGGGTGATGGACTGGTGGTGAGGGTGATGGACTGATGGTGAGGGTGAAGGACTGGTGGTGAGGGTGAAGGACTGGTGGTGAGGGTGAAGGACTGGTGGTGAGGGTGAAGGACTGGTGGTGAGGGTGATGGACTGGTGGTGAGGGTGAAGGACTGGTGGTGAGGGTGATGGACTGATGGTGAGGGTGAAGGACTGGTGGTGAGGGTGAAATACTGGTGGTAATGGTGATGGACTGGAGGTGAGAGTGAAGGACTGAAGGTGACTGACCTGTGGTGAGGGTGATTGACTGGTGATGAGGGTGATTGCCTGGTGGCGATTGACTGGTGATTGTGATGAACGACTGACGATTGTGATGAACGACTGACGATTGTGATGAACGACTGACGATTGTGATGAACGACTGACGATTGCGATGAACGACTGACGATTGTGAT